>NW_027249145.1:600000-821405 GCF_030848795.1 Temnothorax nylanderi
TTTATTTATTGTTGCATTACACCATTGTGAATGTGGAGAATTTCCAATAGCAGAACAATTGTACATATACTATTTCTTTTAAAAAGAAAGTTTATAGAAATATACTACTTGAGAAATCAATTACGCGCATGTCGCAATTTATAATCATAAAAAGCAATTTAGTTTCTGTACGGCTAAATGTTTTTCCAATTCAAATACTTCGATATCGGAACTATTATGTTTCATTTTGTTCCAAGCTCGAAACATATATTCGGTAGCGCAACAAATTCTATACTCTTTAAAATATTTACGGACATATTGTACAATTAAATTGAAAATATGTGCTTGCCATCGCAATCCGCAAATACTGCAGCCAAAAAAAGCGATGATCTTGTATATATGGAAGCCATTGAACGACTTCGAATCGGCAACCCATTGCAGCTTCGGAAACTGCTTCCGAATTATTAGTTTCTTCTTTTCTCTACCTTCGTTTCTTTCTTTTGTGCACCCCCCCTCCCTGTTCTATCCCCTCGGTTACGGTCTCGCAAGCGTTCGTGCAAGAAGCCCGTGTAGAAGGACTTGCGGCCTACCTATCGCAGCCTTGATAAACAGCCGACCCTTGCTGCGGCGGAGCCATTATTGGAAAAATTAAGAGGACTATCCATCCTCCAAGGTACACTTCTTCTCGTTCAAAGCTGGACTTCGTCCCACCGTTTTCTTTCTTGCCATCTGACGAATGCAGTGACCGCGCTTTAATGTTAGAAGTTTCGCTCGTTGGCGAAAGACAGACAAGTCGATTCAAACATTTATATCCGTACAATGCACGATTTAACTGAAATTACGTTGGTTTCACTACCCGATTACGATTTACGCGGCTTTAGTACGCATAATTATTTGATTTTAAAATATTAGTGAAATTAATTATGTATAAATTTACGATATCAGCAATTAAAAAATTGGTTGTTAATTCTTCTCTCTAGTATAATTATGTCCAATTATATCTCCTCAATTGACTTATAATACTTATATTGTCAATAGTAGACATTTATCTCGCGATAATTCGAAAGGACGTAATCGAAAACTGACCTATGCAGTTCAAGTTATCTTGAAATCCTGACGATGACTGAGTTGGGAAAATACAAAAATCTATTCCATTTTCTAGCGTTTGTAAGAATAAGTCGACGGAAGAGACTCGAGATAAATCTTCGACGAAGTCACGCTCGTCTAACCCCGCAATGCGGAGATAATCTCAAGATATTCGCCTCGCGGAATACAGATGAATCCATCGGCACTTTTCACTTATGCCCGCGTTTCAATCTCTCGGTCGGCTTCCGCTCAGGGAAGGACAGGGAAGAAGAAATGAGCGTCGCGTTTCGTTTCTCGAGCGCGAAACATTCTTCGTTTCCGCGCGCTCGCTTTATTTTCCTCATCTACCGCCTTCTTTATTCCACCTTTTATCTCCTGCTATACTTCGAACCTCTCTCTCTCTTTTTCTCTCTCTCTCTCTCTTTTTCCTTCTCATTCCTCCTCTTACAAATTTACACATTCTTCGCTTCTCTTGCAGCGTCATGCATAACCCACCCTTTCCATTTTCTTCATTGTCTCATTTGCATCCCTTAGTCTCTTTTGTCGGCAAGTCGATTCCCTTCAATTCCGTCGCCCATTTGCCCATGCCGTTTCAAACCTCGCGCGTTTTCACGGTTCTTTCAATTTTGTTACCTGCCGCCTTCGTCAAGTTTACGATTTCCTGCAGCTGAAGCTGAGAGGAACCCTGCACCGCAATCCTTGCCGCGAAACGATAATCTTGAGATTTTCTTGGGTCATTCCACGCTTGGTCGCTCTAATTTCCATGCAGCCCCGATTCTCGATCTCCAATTCCGCCCACCGGCGAACAGTCTCTTGATTTCCAGAGTCTCGAATTCCACCGGTGGACGCAATATAACCCCTTCTAAATCTATCTTTCTTTATCAACGCTCCCTTATCTTCCTTCCTCCGCGCGCATCGTCGCGCCGATCCTTTCAAGGCGCCTCCTCCTTTTCTTCGTCATTCCCGCTTCATTTACATCCCCGTTAGCTTTTGACTAGTCCTCTCGATTCGTTCACCTGCGTCGCGAGCCACGCAATCTTTGCTTTGTTCCTTCGTCTTCGTTCCGGCCACCGTCCTAGGCGATCTTTGAAGGGAGGCGACTTCTTCGGCGCTGGGCGGCATTATGGGTGCAAAAGCGGTTATTGAGGCGATCCCGTCGTCAAAGAGCAACGACGGCTGCGTCCTCGCGCGAGTCCTTTATTAAATTTCTAATAACGGAAATAATTGTTATTGAGATTGAGCTCTGGCGGATGATGTTTGCCTGGACCGGTTCCGAGAAGCAGCGCTGAGGATAGACAGAAAATGATCGAAGGTCGGAGAGACGGCGGGGAAATGAAGAGCTCGATAATTCCATTTAATGTCTGCGTTCTTGTCTTCGACGTCGACCGAGGACCCTTTGAACCCTTGTCCCAGATCTAGTGCAGGAACTGGAGTCTCGACAGCGAAAAGCGCGCTCGATTTGCCTGTAATTTATAGTTGAGTCTTCTCTCAATTTTTGTAATAGCTGCATCGACGCTCGCATTATTATCATGTAGCTTATCTAGAACGATATTGTTCAACTAAATTACTTAAAATTATCCTTAACCGATAATTGCATGTGTCTTTCTACTTCTCTCTCTGTCCCTCCCCCACTGCCTCTCTCTAACAATAAATATAAACGTATATCTCTCTTCTTTCTTTAAACTTTACAACGTAAATTATTAGCTATTAGTAAGTAAAATAATGGAAGTAAGTAAACCTGAATCTTTTCAAATTTACGCAAATAATGTAAAAAGATATATGTATAAGGTATATTCTATGCGTATTGTATGTGATTTACATTATAAGGTCTCCGATCGAAACACATCTAAAATTTATCATACAATTTTTCATCTGCTAATATTAAATTTTTTATTTATGCTCTTGGCCTTTTCCGATACAACGAGAATAATTCAATTTATCCATACGGCGCATAAGTGACACTCGCGAATACGCTTTTGTAAATTATATGCATTTTTAACTTTGCCGTGTAATATTAAATACTTGTGCGCAATGGAAGAGCGAAGTCTCTCAATTTTCCGAAAGGAGTGACATGAAACAGGCAGGTTATACATGATTCAGTTTATGAATTATTCCGCGCATGGGTTTATTAATTTTATGCATGGATCATACGAATTATCTGTCCGATAATGGCAGAAATAGAAACATGAAACGCCAATAGGACTCATGTTTCATGAAAATAAATGTAGGACATCTCTCATGCGTAAATAATAGATTATCTGACAACTATCCATTCTTGTCGATACATCGTCTGACGTTGTTACAAATAGAAGACACGCAATAAATCCAGTAACGAGATCTTTATTTTATTAGCATTAGAGCAGGTACTATTAGCAGGTTTCCGAGATATGATAGTTTATTATTAAATAATTGAAATTTACAGCATTAATCTTTTTGATGTCAAGATGAAATTCAATTGAGCACACCTATTTTTATTGTAACTTATGAAAGAAGAAATCTTGTTTTATTATTTATCCAGCCAAAAATAATTAAGTATTCCAAAAGTAAAAGTGAGAAAGTACATGGGGTAATAAAAACCAAATTTAAAAAGATGAAAATAGTACATATGTAAATTGCATTACATATGGCAGGATTTTTTTTCTGCACGGTAAAATAGTAAAACATTGATACAAGTGTCAGCATCTCGCGCCACTTTAATTGTGACACCACAGTATTTTTGGCGTTTGCAACGAGCATTTTCAGCTCAAACGTGACGCCTGAAAAGGCCAGAGCGCGAACGAGAGCGATTTCGGTTGTTGATTCGGGATTGCGCGTATAACCGATTGAACTCTCTCGCGTTCGATCAACGTCAAAAATGACTTTGCGTCTTCGGTGCAGTGCAAACTCCTTGAAATCGCTCTGTTCGCACGATTGTCATCGGGATTGTCTATCCGGGCTTTCTCTCTCTCTCTCTCTCTCTCTTTCTCTCGCGCGCGCGCGATGCAATGCGGCGCGGCGCGGCACGGCGATCCGTTTCATTGGCATTGCAGATGGCAAATCGCGAGCAACATACAGCGAAGTCCGAGATCACAGTAAACATAGGTTGCGGCGTGCCATTAGGCGGTTAGAGAGGGATTCCGTGTTGCTTCATTCTAATCAACCGACGTCGACGTCGGTTGAGCGTTGGCGTCGTCGGCGCGCCAATCAATTGCGCACCCAGAAATCTCCCTGGTGGCGCCCGACGCCCTTTCGTTTCGCCCGTTTCACTTCCTCCGGTACCCCTTTCCATCCTGTCCCCCTTCTATACCCTTCGCCATCGCGCTCGGTCCCTCTCTCTTCGTACCCGCGGCACTGTTTTACCCTCCAGAGGATTAGCTAATGGTCCGTCCGCTGTTTTATCGGACAGATTCGCATCGCTCTAGGCAGGAGGACGTGAAATGTCGACATGGAACGAGCGAGGAACGAACGGAAAATCCGAGGTAGCCGAAAGCGTATGCGAGCCCCGCCTCACCTTTTTTCACGCTTCTCCAGTTTTCACACGTGCTGTAGTCTTTACATATCCCACAGAGTGCTTTATAACTGTCTGGTGCAAATCGGAGTAGTCGCCGCATCGAACGGCCTTCGAGATTGCGAGAAGATAGTATTGAATGAATAATGTGTAAATCTGATTAATCACGTCGATTAAGCTTAAATTTTCAATACTGTTTTGCATATATACACTTCAAATATTTAATAACACTGAAATGTTAAGAGTTTTAGTTCATCGATTTTTTTACATTGGATTAATTGATTAAAGTGCGATGAAAAGAGAAGAAAGAGAAGATTTAAATACTTAAGAGAACAGTTTAAATAGTTTATCCAACAAAAAACAATTTAAATAATTTATCCATAATAGTATTAAATAATTAAATGATTCGATAGCGTTGATAGGTAAATTCTCAATTTTACTATAATTATAATTTCTGTAAAACTTTTCACCATATCAAACGAGACAAACGTTGATCTGAACTTTCTTTATCAAATAACTATTATTTTCAATTAGTTTGCCTTTTAATTATACGATTTCCCGTAGTTACACGTGAAGTTTTAGATAAAAGGAATCCGACGTGGAGCAAAAGCGATCTCTCGTTGCGATCGCGCCGACCACTTTGATCTTCTTTATTTCGGAAAATGCGGTGAGAAATCCATTCCGTGGTATAGAAGCAGCGCTAGAAACACGGGCATAGGACGACGATTGAAGACCGGTGGCGAAGTGCTGGGAGTACTAATCGCGTTCCCCGCACAATTTACATTTAATCAAAGGGAAAGCCCATTGGCCGCACGCTTCGTGCTATTTGCTTGCCATTGAAATCTCTCTTTCTCCACCGCTCGCGTTACCCATCCGCTATCTCACCGACGCGACGCCCGCGCCCGCCGCCGTCGCCCTGACGCGTCGTTCGCGCCGTGGATGGAATACATAAAGTCGTCGTCGACGTTGGTTCTGCCGATCGCGCCAGATGAAATCCCCGTGCGCGTTAAATCTACGCCGAAGAATTCACCGCCGTACGTATCTACTCGTCCACTCGTCGCCTGCTTGTGAATTCGTAAGCACGGCGAAGCTACAGATTGCGACTTCAGCGCGCCGATACTAAACAAGCTTACGTTTCTACCACAACACGCCTAGAATGCGCCAACTATTAACTTTACACGAAATAAAAACAGATGGTGAAAGGAGATTCTTCGGTAAATTCTTCACTTGAGCGCATTCTTTATTTCTTAGAAAAGTAAACTTAGAAAAGTTACTTGGTGATTAAATTACAAATCTAAAATTTTTAATGTATTTGTTATAATGGCGCAATTAAGCATTTAGAAAAATAACTTAGAAAGAAAATTTAAAATTAGATTATATATTATTAAAATGTGCATATCGCATAAATTAATTCCTTCTAAGTTGAGAAATCGACGTAATGTTTTTCTTTCGATAACCACTAAATATTTTATTCTTACTTTCTAAAGTAAGAATCTGATCCATCATATAACAGAGATTGTATATTTCTGAAACAGACGTTTAAATTCGCCATTAAATATAATTATTATCGATCCAGAAACGTGAACGATGAATTCATTTAAACATATCGAAGTTACGGTGAACGGTTAGAATAAACGATAGTTATCTTTCAACCCCTAAATGTTTCGTCGCATTAAGAAAGGGGTAGTAAGTGGGTCAAGCACTTTTTTGCTCCTCCGCGTCTTGGCGCCGGCCGCTAGAACGACTGATCAACGACGTTAAGGGAATGTCGGAAGGTCGCGATTAAAATCCAGACACAGTACTTCAGGAGAGAGAAATTTCAAGACTCTATCAAAACTTGGCGTAATCAAGAAGCGAGGAACGAGGCGAGAGTTCGAAAGTGTTTCGCGAGGACTGCACAAGGAGCGGCGAAATTTGCATTTAAATCGCGTTTCGCACGCCTACGTGGGATCGTCTCGATCGAGACCGATACGACGACGGTCCCTCGAGTGTCCACTCGATTACTTTTCTCGGTCGGGGAATACAAAAGGGCCGTTGCCAGAGCGCGACGTGGAAGTGACGGCGATAAAAATCTGGTACGGGGGATGGCGCGCCGAAGAGGGACAGCATGGCCTCTCGAACAGGCCGTCGAGCTTGAAGAGTTCGAAGGAGGCCGTCCGCGGTGAGGACTTGCTTATTATTCGGACGCCGTTTAATAAATTATCACCCGTCATAAAGCGTCGAAAGTGCTCGGCCTGTTCGTCGCTGAACAAAGCTTGGGGGTAGAAACCGGAAAATACGCACCATTCGTATCGCCCATAACGCCGAAGGCCCTGAATTTTCCATACATAGACGTATATAAGCGGTGTCTCGGAAAAACTAAGAAATTATAGTAGGTAGGTACTCGAGATGACTTCTCTGCGAAAATTAAAACTGAAGTATATTACTATTCAATTATTTTTTTTTTTAAGAATTTGTGTGCCCCTAAATTAAGCTTTAAAGAATTAAATAAATAACAAAATTTACGTTTTTTTTTTATTTTAAGTGAATCTGTTAACTTAGTAGAATTTCAATTTAAAACTTAGTTACTAAACTTAAATTAAAAAATTAAAATAATAAAAAGTATTAAATTGAATTTTTTGGCTAAGGGGAAATTGAATTTGCAACGAGTCTCTTTCTATAAGGAACATTTATTGAAAGATTTAATTACCCATTGCAATTGGATGGAAGTAAGAATAATGGATTTCAATTTCAGTCTCGATTTAAATTTAAAAAATGCTAAATAAACAATCGTTGGAGGAAAAACTGATAGGTCGGGTACCACGTATAGGTTGCACGTGAAAGGATATTCGCCTATAGAGAATCGCTCTCACCTATCCCAAAGAAATGATATATCGACCCACCTTTGTGTTATTGCCGGGAAATTGGAAAGTTTTCACAGATATCGTAGCCGGGACGAAGCGGCCGTTCTCGCTCTTCATGCTCGTAGATTTTACCAAGTATTACTTTACGTAGGTCTTGATATTTCCTCCTCTCGACAACGAACGGGCCGGATGTATTTACGAGTGGGACGACCATTCTGTGGCAAAATTCTTATCCGATGAATTGCATGCTGGGCACGCTTTATAAATACCTTTTTGTTACTGTAATATTTTTTTCAATCAGTATATGTATATAAAACAATTAAAAGAAGACTAATTGACTTGAAAATAAAAACGTGTGTAGTTTGTTCTAAAATTATCAACAAATCCATTTAAAGTTACAAACTTGTGTTTTAAATATTTTAATATATAAAATTACAAATACATGGCATGCGTTCAATTTAATTACTACCTATAATACATGAAATAGTTTAATTAAAAAAGTTAATTAATGCACAAAAACATTTTTAGTTCAAAATGAAATCGGCATCTACTTTTATTTAAAAACATCTATCTCTAATTCTTAGAATATTCGATGTATAAAATATTTACTTTGACCTGCCATGATCAATAAATTTATTTTAACTACACTTAACGCGGCGCAATCACTTGGTTCTAGATCTCCCATTTATAGTTCTGCCCACTTTGCCATCCCTCTTCTAAGAACGTTTTTCTTGAAACGTTCTCGTTTCGCCGGCGTGAGCAATCGATAAGTAAATGTACTCCCCCGAGACTGGATTGATATCTATACCCATTTGCTGTCTATAATTAGAGCGGTTGAGCGTAATGCTGCGGGAGAAATCAGAACGTCGGAGCTTGGCTACTATCCGTCTATCGGAGACATGCATTGTTCGTGGAAGTGACGGCGTCGCAACGCTCTCGCGCGCGCACGACCAGTCGCTTCTCGCGGTCCGGAAATTAAATACTCCCTAGAGAACGAAGCGAGAGAGAGAGAGAGAGAGAGAGGAGAGAGAGAGAGAGAGAGAGAGAGAGAGAGAGAGAGAGAGAGAGAGAGAGAGAGAGAGAGAGAGAGAGAGAGAGAGAGAGAGAGCCGCGTGCTTTCCCTCTGCATTTGCATCGAGCTGGTTGATTTCTCGATCGGTCCAGGAACGACCATTCCGACGCTTTCTGTACGTAAGGAGCCAATGAAGAGCGAAGGAAGTTACACTTTAGCATCCAGAATGATGTCTTCAAGATGTCTTCGTCTTTCGGAAGAAGACGCGCAGGAAATCGCTGTAATGAGGGGGAGAAGGAGAAAAAAATCCTTTCAGCCTCTTTATTGTTACAGATTTCTATAATAAACTTAGCTATACTATATGATATATACTACATTGAAAAAAAATTTATTATTTGCAAGAAAATAGATTTCTTTGAATTTAGTTTCCTCAATTCAAAGAAAGACGTAACAGACTATTTGAGAATATGATGTATGTTGATGAATTGAGCCTGAATTCTATTACCTTTAATAAAAACCTGGAGAAACCTGAAATCTATGCGCGCCCGTTTTCGCATTTTGCAATGTTGACGCCCGCGTTATCGATCAATTGGAAATTGCAAAAGTTCTATCGTACGTAGGAACGAAGTTCGTCTGCCAAGACAGCGCGAGCGAAGCGGGAAGCTCTCGGGTTTCCACCTCGCTTCGAGGATTTGGTTTCAAATTTCACTCGCCTCGTTACCGATCGAAAAGCAGAGCGCCTTAATCGCGACCATCGCGGATGGCTAAAAACGCATTATCAAAGTTTTCGTATAATCGATCCAGTTTCCAACATCCGCCGCTTGCGAAACCCGAAAACTTTCTTACGGCCGGAGAGACGCGTGTTTGGCTCAGTTGGAAACACGATAGCTTCAGACACGTTGGATCAGACAGCTTGCTATAACTCGCCACCGAACTTGCTTAAATAACAATTTACGACGCCTTCACAGAACCCAAAAGTTTCTTTATCAACTCATAAAAGTAAATAATTATCCTCGATGTAACATTATTCTTCGAAGTCTTTTGAAGGCACATAGTAGCAATCGCGAAATACTATCGTCGACTTTGATTAATCCAATTTATTCTTAACGTGCGATTTACGACTATTTCACAATTAAATTTCTGTTTAGTTATATCGCAAAATGTTACAGTAAAATGTTGAGGGAAGAAAATAATAACAAAAGTTTAAAAATTATAAAATGCGATTGATTGAATTTTTATGACTTGATTAAAATTTAATTTTAGGAACTTGATTTATACTTAAAGTCTCGAAATGTTAATTTAAGGACATCGCAAATATCTTTTTTATTTATTTGAAAGTGTTACACTGAAAAAGTTTAGCTTTGGATAAAATAATTAAATTAATGAATGCGATTTGATTAATTTTGATTATTTGTGTTTTTATATTTATCAAGTCTGCTATTAAGTCTACATATTTCTTCTCAACTACATAGTATGTTAAATGTTCTTAGAAGAGCACACAATCAGAAATATTCTGCACATCGTGTTTGCGTAATTCAACAGCCGTAGTGGAAAAGAAACGCGAGAAAAAGTAGATGCCAGTAGATGCGGATGATGTCGAAGCCCTACAAATCGGTTGCAGGCCAAATTGAGGCGAGCTAGAAAAATTGCGGAAATTGCTAGAGCCCTGCTAGACTTAAATTAATTCGCTCGGACGGGCGGAGATGCGGACGACTTGGGGTTTATATTGGTGCAATTTCTCCTCCCCTGTCTCTGCTATACCTTTTCTTCCCCGCTTCTCTCTCTCTCTCTCTCTCTTTCTTTTTCTTTCTCTTTCTGTTTCTCTTCGTTCTCGCGAAGTGTTTCTACGAGGGCTGACTGACAAGGTTTCGCCATTTCCGTGACGCGTCCGGTAACGAACTTCGACCTCCATAACTGGCAAAACACTTTGCGCGACTACCGCGAGCTTCTTCGCCGCGTTTCCCAATTTTCCTTTTATCATTTTATACTTTTCATTTGTTCGGGGTTTGGCATTCCATCATTTCGAACGGAACTCCTGTGTTTACTCAGACGTGTTAAAGGACAGTGTGGATAATGCGAATGCTGAAAGAAGGATGCTAAAAATTAACCTTTTTTGGCTCATTGACGGAACCTTAATTAATCATTGGAAACTGTTTCTGAAATCTTTTAGACATAGAAACTAACAATTATTTGTTCACCAGGTTTAGCGAAAGTTGGGAAAATCGAGATTTATTATCGATTGTCGAAACAAATAAAGTGTTTTTTTTTTAGCCTTTGTATATTAAGTATATTTGTGTCTTCGCATTATGTATTGAAAGATGAGTAGTAAATGTAAAGAATTTAATTTTTTTAGTATATATGTTGTAAAATGAAAATATACATTATGAAAAATGTGCGTTTTTAGTCGAGGACCACGAATAAAGATGTGAGGGAATTTGGTCCTATGAGTGGTTGCTGGGTACACACGCACGCGCGCGCGTGCGTGTGCGTGTGTGTGCGCGTGTGTGTAAGTTCAGAACTAACAATAAGTAGGTAAATGATATAGACATTAAAGGAGTTTTGCTTACCATGTTAAAGCGGTGAGGCAAAATGCAAATTGGCTGACGTGTTGGTTATTATACTAGTCAGATGTTCAGAGGAGTCTTAGCCTCTGATTTAACGCTCTGACCAACCGAACTCAGCAGACCAACTCTAACACCTTGTCGAGTAGCGAGGCAATAACGTGGGAGAGTTGAGTTGTAATATAACCTTGTCAGGTGATTACAGCGATTATTGCTAAAATCCTGAGGCATGTAGAATATCTTCCAATAGAGAACATTGCATAAAAGCAAATTGATAAATGTGGTAAATAAATAAACTTTATATAAATGGTTCAGAAATACGCGATGTAAATTATTCGCGTACAGCGAGGTCAATTGTGTAAACTATCTCTCTCTCTCTTTCAGTTCGTTCTTTCTTTAAATATCCATCTTCTTTCTTAATTTATTAGCACCCCATCGCTCGTATTCTCTACTCCCTTCTACATAAGATAACAACGCGCAGTTAATTGTTTTAAAGCTGGTTTATGGTCCCTCTAAGCCACGCTTACTATTGAGCGTATATAATTAATTTATACTTGCTTGCGCGTTATAATTGTGTAATATCAAAGAGAGGAGGTAGAGCATGCGATGCATCTCAAATTGGATTATATTTGTTGATGAGATTTGTTGACGAGATTGTCGATAAATTGCCGTAAAAAAGTGATGAGCTGATGAGCTGCCCAGATTGCGCGTTTCCTTCTCTTAAACGATACGGAATGTAGCGTTAATTGTATTTAATCTAATCGAAAAATGATTACTTAAGCAATTAACGTTGACATTTCACGAAGTTGCATCTTTACGCGAATTATTTGTACAGATTGCAAGCTCCATGGAATTTCCACTGCTTACAAATAGCATGCGTCGTCGTAGTTTCGCTTGGAACGGCGCTTCGTGAAAGAATTGTTCCGTCCTTCGTTATTCCGCTCGTAACCTCCGCCGACCGAAACTCTTCAGTTACTTTTTCTCTGGGGCACGACGTCTTTTTAGGCTAAGAGCGAGAACTTTCGGTATAACTTTTCCTAACCGGGTGACGGTAGTTTCGTCGGCAGATAAGACGCTCCTCATAACCGCTCCGGGATTTCACGAGTTGAAAGTTTCTTCCCGAGAGCAAATCCGGCTACGTCCTCGCGTTCCTCGCCGGAGGCAACTCGTGTTGCAGTCCCTTAAAACGTCGACACGATCGAATTATCGCGCTCGTATTGGTCAAATCAGAAAATGATAAATCTCTCTCTTTATATACCTACAATATAAATGGAAAAAATAAGAAGTTTAAAGCGTTATGTAAAAGATTGAATGAATAGATCGATCACATTGCAGAAATAACACGAGTCAACTTTTTACGAAATTATCAGAAAATAAATCATTGTATAAATTTGTTAATAAAAGTTTCTATGAAAGTATACTCCAACAGATTTAAAAATTATAGCGTCCGCAATTATCCAAATCATCCTATATGTAATGATTTTTTTACAAGATAAAAAAGTTTAAGAATAGACTATAAAAACTGTGAAAACAATCTTTATATATACTGCTGGAAAGCTTTATTTATAATACTCTTTCGCACGACAAAGTAAGACAAATGTAGTATATGGTAACATATACCAAAGACGTTTCTCTATTTTACGCGCTGCGCCTGGTACAGACTTCGTATAGAAATTAGAGAATTGGGAAGAGGACGGTATTGTCGGTGCATTACCCTTTAACGAAGCCAAAGTACCGTGAGCGAGCACAGGCGTTCGACCTATCTGGCAAACAGAATTGGAAGAGTCGGGATAACGTGAAACTCAATATCTTGAGTAACAAGCGTGGATTCAGTTTTCTCTAATGGTCGACGTGAACGAGTACGAGGCCTGGAACGACACGTTTGAAGATCCGGGAATTTGTCTTGTCTCGCAGGCACGTGAGAAGAATGATAAGTATCAATACGAGTCAACTAGTGGTTCGTGATATTTCAGGAAGATTCTCGAATTGCCTCGCGAGTAGGATATTTCAGATATTGGGTTGCGACAATAATTTATGTATCTCCCATCGATTTTTTTTCCTTAAGTGAAAGAACCCGAGTATTGATCGGGGAAAATTTAATGTCGCGAAAGAGCCACGGATGTCATTCTGTTTCACTTTAAACTAAACGGTATCAGGTGTTTTAGTTAAACCAACTGCATCTAATTTCACTTATATTCGAAGCACACCGATCTGCATCCTTCGAGGATTGACTGAGCTATACAAATGAAATTCGATCGCGAAATTAGATCACGGTATTTATAAATGCGCTGTCACGGGAACGTATAACGCGATCCAGACATATTCAGGTTACGGGAACATAAATAATTATGTATTGATCGATGATAATGGAAAGTCATGAAGTAAGGGATGCCGGATGGTAGGATCTTATATAGCAAAGTGCCGCCCGCGCGCGAACTTCTTTATTAATCTTTTCTCGTCGGGGACTCACACCTGGCGATGTAATTTCGTCAGGACAGCTGACAAATATCGATATTAACCGCCATTGCCTGGCGACCATTAAAGATATCTTTGTATTAAGCACTTCTTGCCATCGAATATCGCTGTTTCGCTCTTCTGACAGAGAGTTGTCTTGTTTTATGAAACGTCAAGTACATTAAAGGTATATTAAATTACGAAACAAGTACGCAATAAAGATTTCATAACTGCTATTCTTGGAGAACTTTCCGCAACATCCTGTCTTTCACAAGGGAAAGGACTGTCTCTAAGAAGGACTGTCTCCGTTGAGAAGTACTTAAAAAACTTTCGACCGCCGCGGCGTTTAATAAAAATTAATTAGCTTGGATTCTGTGCGCACCGGATGAATATCTATAAACTTTTCGCGATAGATCTACCGTTCTTCGTTTATAATTGCATTAAACTTTCTCTGATAGTTCTCTCGTTTATTATCTCTCCCCATAAAGTCATTTAAAGACCATTTTAACCCGTTCCATTCTCAAAATATTTCGAAATATAGAAGTTTCTGGGTGAAAAGCAACAACGAGATAGAGAGTGCTCTATATCGATCAAGAACGCCGTGGATTTCAATTTTATACAGTTTTTGTCGTAGTTGTGGTTACACTTGAAGTGGGCGAACGCAGCAAAGTTAAAATTAAATTCTTTCTGCAAAATTCTGCAAGAGAAAGTATTAGAATATCTCGATATATAATTTTATAACGAGCAATTGTTGAGATTGTTGCAGTCATAAGTTTGATGTCGAATGCGTCAGTCGTGAATGCAAGCCATAATTGCGCTACACTTGAGAATGGAACGACTCAAACGAGATTATCTGTCAGAATTGCGTTTGCAAAGGTCCGCATGATTCTTCGCACAATAGCTCTGTCAAGTGAACGACCTCGACAGAGTTAAGCGATGGGGATCTTTCGCAGTGTATCCGCGGCGCAAGAGACTCTTTATTATTCCGATGCCGCGCAGGTTGACTTCTCCATCTCTTCGAACTTTCCTCTGTCTACTACTTCTCCTTCTTCCCGTCGATCCGAGGAGCTCCTTACCCTCGTTCGCTAACGAGACACATCAAACCTCGGGTTAAACTTTCTTCGCGAAATTTCGTCAGCCGTGATTAAGGCTCAGAATCGCGACGTCCCGCGCGCCGCGAAGAGGGACACGCGATAAGAAAATTTAATTCTTCATTAAGCACCACCGTAACTTCGCCGGACAGTTAATTGTCGTCCATTCGTAATAATTGGGTGAGTGCGACGATAGAAATTGTAACGAGGTGTCCAATGGGAGAACCCATTAAAATCGATCAACGCAATGGAGTCGCTGGATTGAAATAAAATTCATAATTATCGGCTTCTACTCTTCGAATTCATCAATTTGCGTTGATTTCTGTCGATTAATCTTAATTGTCGACGTCCCACGACCGAAGACTGGTTTATTAT
Source organism: Temnothorax nylanderi (assembly GCF_030848795.1). NCBI lineage: Eukaryota > Metazoa > Arthropoda > Insecta > Hymenoptera > Formicidae > Temnothorax > Temnothorax nylanderi. The sequence continues at coordinate 614,889 of NW_027249145.1, forward strand.
TAATATTTTGCGATCGTAGACTTCGACAGTTTTAGCTTCGAATTATATATCTTTGATGGAAGCTATCAAACCTATTATTCAATCAACAAGTGAAGAGTCGCTTTTTTCAGCGCGACTTTATTCATTTCGCTTACATCGGATTTATGGTCCTGTGATAATATAATCGCTCTTTCGCGGCAATGCACTTCTTTGATACGATGAACGGCAAGTGGAAAATCCTCGACCATCATTGAGTATTAAAGCAAACTGTTTTTCCAGACATTCGCGTCTCTCTTGCGAGGTATACGTAAGCTCGCTCCATTAGAAGTTGGCAGGTACCGGTGCGTCCGCGACAAACAACGTTGCATTTGTTATCTTTGGGTTTACTGGCTTTCCCCCTATGCCTCGTTGAACGCACTGATCCTGATACGTTAGGACGTCACACTGAGGCTTCCGTAATACCGGTACGCGACAGAGCGCCCGTTCGTTCGGCTCCATTATCGGAAGACTTATCTCCGCTCGCTTGATTGGTTCCTTCCGCGGCCACGAAGAGGCGACTACATATCCGCCGTTGCTAGTGGAAGCTCCTACCGGTTGAATTTGCTATTGAACGTCACACCGTTTTCGGCAATGCTTCAAGGACATTGCAAAAATTATCTCACGCGTTTTTTTGCTATTATTATTTTGGATTAATGCAATTTAAGCTAAAATTATGGCTCGAATTTTGTATACTTTATACTTAACTCACCTCTCTCTCTCTCATACGTATAATTGTAATTTAGTACGTTAGAACAACCAATATATGTCGGCGTATATAGCCTGGGGGTAAAAATATTAGCTTTGTCAATATTTTCTCAATATCATGAAAATTATTATTTTGTTTATTCGCCCATTGTCGGCCTTTTTATACATTGTTTTTTATCGCTTTCATCGACATGTCTCCAATATGGAGGAAATTAGTATTTCCTTGTTTCGCTTATATTACCACTGCTCGTTTATAACACTTTATATATTTTTATAATTAATTCTCGTTTTACATTTATTGATATTGATTTACACTTCAATACGCTAAAATCAAATATATGTATATAAGTGTATTTGCTGGTTTTGAGATAAAACTGTTTGCACGTGTTGTACATTGAAATATTTAACGTTAATAATTTTTTGACGGTAGAATTGAAAGAAGTAATTGATATTATGTAAGATTAATTTAAAGGATATGAAAATTTTGCTTTTTATTTAATGTTTAAAGATTGGAAACATATTCGTAATTATAAGTTAATTGCATATAGATACTTTAATGCGTTAGCTCATTAATTTTTTTTATTATACATGTTTTATCTTTTACAATAATTCAGATACCTACAATAAATTTACGTAAATATTAGAACTATTACAATTATACCATTTCCTTGGTCGGATATTTTATTATTTACAAGATTTATTTAATTTTAAATATTGGTTTTAATTTAAATTAATTTAATTTATTTCATCAATTGCTTATATTTATCCGTAATATTTTTATCATCTGTATATGTATAACTGTGCGCGCAATAATGGTGTAGATTTTTGATCATACTACCAAGAAATTCGTAAAATAAGATAAAAAAATATAAGTCAATATAAGAAAACAAAAATTCTTAATGCAACGCATTATCATTGCAACAGCGAAAGTTCGCAAGTTACGAAGCGCGTTAGTCGTATTGCCGGAAGACGAAGAAAACTACGGATCCGGATGTCTATGCCGGGAAAGAGGAAATTGTATCGTGATCGATAAGCCATTTTACGCGTAACTTCCGTCACGGAAAAGAGAATGTTGAGACTTCCAGATATAAAGTTATTGCCAACGTCATCGTCAGACTTGCAAATTAATCAGTGACTCACTTTATTATTCCATACATTCTTACTAGTTATTTAGAGTAAAATTTATTTTTTATTCAGCAAATTATAAAACTTGTGCAATGATGGGTAAAGCACATACAGTCGCGTTTCTAAATATTAATAATATTTAAATAATATTTAACTGTAATAATAACAATTTATAATGTTTTTTATAAAAATAACAAAATTAATTATCTGGCAAAAGAGCAGTTAGAATTTTACGAATAGCTGCTAGGAATTTACTAAATGTTTACAAAAATTTTTAAAAAGTTTAGACATATTAATAGTATATCGTTGTATTCTTTGTGCTATAAAAGATTTTAATAAGACTACTTTTTCATTGATTTAAATATTAATTCAAATACCTAAAATGACACAAAGATTACTTGCTATCAAGATTATTTCTTCTAGATAAAAAAAACGAATGCTGAATAAATGTTCGATCTAATAAAAGCCCCAGGAATATCGACATTTTCTCTAACTCGCATTTTCGTGTTGGAAAATTTTGGCGCGGAAGTAAAAAGTGCGGGACACATGGGGTCGACGCATAATTTTTCGCAAATATATGCAAATAGTCTCGTGGACGTAGGACAGCCTGTCGAGAGGTTATCGCCGCAGCTGATCTGCTGGGCGACGCGCGACGTCCCCAATTTATGCGAGCGGTGCATGCTCGAAGCTCGCCGGTGTGTTTACGGGGAGGAGATTTACCGGCACCCCGGGGTGAAAACGATCCCGGAACGTTTGTCGGGCAACGAACAAGACGACCCGCTTGCACTCACGAGTGCACGCTTTTCAGCCCCCCTCGCCCCTCCCCCGCCTCACACCCCGTATCGCACGGCCAGAAAGTACAATATATGACACGCATGTTGTATGGACAATTTAATTTCTCTCCCAGAAGCAGTAGGTATTACCCGCCTTTCAAACGGATGTGTTTCGGACATTGGAAATTTTTTTAAAATCAACGAGCCGAGTAAAACTGATTTAATTAATAAATGAAACCGAATAAGTAAATGCGCAAATGGCTTACTAATTTTAACACGTTAAGTGCCAGTAGACGTGCTTAATTAAATTTTTGTATTTATTTGAAGGTAGTCTCGTAATATACGAGACATAGCAATAACATAATATAATAATAACAGTATTAATAAATTATAATATTGAAAATTAATACATATATACCGATACATCAATACTTTTTATAATTATAAATGTTTTCTCGAATTTTTCAATCCATAGTGCAATTTCAATAGAATTTTTTTTAAGACTCGTCAATATCGTTAGTTTTTTTTATTGCATATGTAGATTTAATTCTTCTCTACTCAATTTTAATTTGATCCTCAATAATAAAAGATAAGTCAGTTTGCTTAGTAAAACTTTATTTTTCTATAAAGCACGCTACAAACTTACAAATGAGCTATTAACATAATTATCACTTTTGTTACCTTGCAACTCGCGTGACATAATTTGACGACAACTTTTTCAATTACATTCAGTTACACAGATTTAAATCTTAATCAACGTAAATTCTCTCTAGGCGCCGATTCCATTCGCATATAATGAATTCGTTCAGATTCGCGTCCGGAACTTTCGGAGCGGCGTTCTCCGACGTGCAATGCACGCGCGTTTCAGGCACGATCGGTTCGTCAAAATCAAAAGGTGGCCTCGTCAGGAAGTAATCCGCCGTGCAAAAGCAAATTGAAACGCCGAAACGTGCCGCATGTAGATTAGACCAACTGGTTACCAGTGTGTCCCCTTTCGACTTGTTCGTATGTGGAGTCGTGGACGCGGAGCACGTCAGGCCGAAGGCGGCCGTACACGAACCGACTCCGGATTGAAGAGACACGTGACATTGAAAATGACTATGAATAGCAAGGGACGAACCCCTTTGGCGAAATCAATAGTCATTCCGAGGTGGTCTCACGGGGAGACCGAAAATACAGGGTGCCCTAAAAAAGGTGTTGGACTGATGACGCATCAGGCCTGGACGTATATAACACGCGATGAATTAAAAATTATGTTTTTGTGTATATTAAGAAAAAGAGTGTAATTTTTAAATGTCTGCTGCGTGTACAGGCTCGCGGATATAAATAGATCAAGAATTATTTAGAAACGAAGAAGTAAAGCCATTTTGCTTAAATAGATATATTTATAGATATATACTTATTAATGCAAGAAAGTGACACTTAATAATCTTTAGTGACTAAATAAAGTTTGATCGAAGTTGAAAGATGGAAATAACGTATTACAATGTATTAAAATTTCATAGTGACTTGTTCGAGGGAAAAGATGGAGAAGCGGTCGACGCTTGCTGCACCGAGGACATCGATCCTTCATCGCGGGAGACGAGCGTTGAATTTCTTCCGCTATGGAAAGTACACCGCCGGCAGATTGGATGCGACGTCGTTCTGCTTTTCTTTTGCCGACAGCGCCGCTGTATGTACTTACTTAACTCGGTCATTGTCTCCTAAAAAATATGATTGATCGCGAGCCACCCCCCCAACGAAACGGAGCGGTTAGATACACACGCTGAGACTCGAGGTTTGCGCAGCCCCTTTGCACGTGTGACCGTGACCACACACGCGCGTCCAAGTACACATATGCAGATATGCATTTAATAAAAAAAAAAAAAAAAAGAATCGAACGAACACAGCTTCTCCGGTTGAACGGTAGTGCATTGCGTGGCGCGTATGAACGACGGTTTGTCAGCCGTACTTACCTTGTTTTTCTACCGTCGTGGACGCATTCCTTCCATTATTTTCGAATATCCGCGTTAAAAGCCACTCTTCGAGTATCCAATCCCCTCATTTCTGTGCCTCTCTCTCTCTCTCTCTCTCTTCGTCGTTATGCATGCAGCCTCATTTTCTGCTCGGTTGAAACGCTCTTAATCGATCTTTTTTCGCGCGTCAGTCCTCTCGCGTTGATATGGTAGGTAGTTGGAATCGTTCGTTTATACAGCGAGCCGACCACGATTCGTTTCGAGTCCATCGTGCACGGCAGAAGCCGGCGATATCGGAGAAATGAGAATGTGGCCGGAAAGAGGTTCGCAGAAATTGGAAAGATTGATAAGCATTAATCCACATTCGTCCGTTTTTTCGAATCTACTTTCATATTAAGTGTACTTATCTTGTTAATATGATAATTTAATTCAATCACTCTATATTTATATATTAAAGAAATGTGTCACAAATATTGGATTTTATAATTCAACAAATATTGCATTTAAATTTTAATTTGTTTACGCTTTTACTAAAGCATCTAAAAGATTTCACGATTTTAGTAAATACTGCTTGAATTTTTACTATTCAAAGTGTCAAATCGTTATTTTTAACTTGAAGTCTAATTTCATACGTGTTACATAACATGGTTTATTACTCATTACTCTTGAAATTGAATTTAGATAACATTTCGTGTACAATATTAGCACACGGAATAGGTAAATTAAATAACAATGTAAAATTGGCAGTTAAAAAAGTGAATGTAAGGAAAAGACATTTTGCGAAACACACAGAACCGGCTCCCTTTGCCATGGTATCACGCGTTCTTATTTCGTCGCGCGCAACAAAAGTAGCGTGACGAGAGGAATACATTGGACAAAGAGAGGAACGTAATGAAATGCGTCCGAGTTCAAGTTTGACGCTGCAGTAGCGACTGCAAGGACGGGCGAGACCCAGCATCTCTGCACCTTTGAAAGTGTCTATAGTCGCGGAATTCAGCCGTGGTTCCTACGACCTTTGTTTCCGCACATCTGATAAGTACTCTTCGTTTTATTCTTCGTCTCCTCTATAGACCCGGTTCTTTCGAGCGGAGTCTACGAGGACGGATAGATAGATGGATAGGTGAAGCGAAAGGAAAGAGGAAAAGGAGTAGGAGGTAAGAGAGGGTGGGAAGGAATTAATGGCCATGGCGAAAAGAACGAACGAGTTTGCCTCGTGAAAGGCACGATCCGGTAATTAACGTCGACGAAACGACTCATCCCTCCTCCCTTTCCTACCGCGTCTCCTCACCCCGCCGAGCCCCCTGTCCTTCGACACCCTGCACGGTTCAGCCACCCTCACGCACGGCGCGTATAAGTTCCACCGATTCGTCGGACTCACGCCCGACGACGATGATGGACATATCGCTCCCGAGCAGGCCGACCCTCGTCGAATCGACGTGACAGAGCGGGCGGCATTTCGCGCGACTTTAATGCTCACGCAGATCGACGCCGGCCACGCATGACGCTGCAACAATGGCGTGCCGGCAGATAACTGTAGATTTCGAGAGAGATGACAGTTCATTTTCATCGCTGTCGAATGACAGGCTTTCGTTACATCTCGTCGAAATCAGTCTTTTTCGACGCTGTTTTTTTAATATAAAATAAACTTATCTCGTCCAGATCTTCATTTATGAGAGAACGATTTGAATCTTTTTTATAATTTTACAGAATTGTAGAAAACGTATAGGAATTGTTCGAAAATTTTTCTAGGTAAATTAATCTTGATGGCTAAATTATGATTGATCATGAACAAAATGACTGGCATAATTATCTTTTTTGATTATATTACATTTTTTTAATTTTTATGAAATTTTTCTCAGTTTTTAGATTTTAATTTTTAAATAAGACTGTATGATATACACGCATTTTGTTTCTGTATACGTAAAAAATCGATAGAAACGACGGTAGAATTCTCTTTAGTCATTTTTATATTTAAAAATGACTACGTATCTCTCACTTATGATATATATTCATTTATTCATAATTATTTATTCATACTTATTTACAAAATCGATATATTTCGACTATATATCACATGTTGCGTTACGTACTTTATTCGCTTTAATAAATGCTCTTCTCTGTGGGAATAATGAACAGTAGAACGACGAGACCGATGAATTTGTAAAATTTTGCGACAGTGAAATAGAGTGATTAATTATTCGACGGTTAATCAGCCTCCGCTCCCAATATACATTTTTGGGGAAATGTCCCACAAGGCGAAACGCGCCGTCATTCATGAGCCTATTTAAACTTATTCCGAAATGTTTCGGGATGTTATTACAATTTTTTAATCGAGCATATTGGAACAGGTGCACATTGTGTAATAGAAGTAATTTACTCCTGTAACTTAAAATTTAATTGAGGCTGAGTAATAGGTTCTTGGGCAAATAAAAGATTTGAATTATTATTTAACTAAAATGTTTAAAAAGCTATTTATTTTTTTTTAAATAAAAACGTTATTGCTTTATGTCATTTCAAATTTTACACAAAAGCAAAAATTCCTTTATTTCGCTTATTTTAAATACCATTTTGTTACATTTTTTTGTACATTATTTCGATACAGACGCCTGTTAAAAGTTTTTCAAATTTTATTTAAATTTTTTCATAAAAACCGAATTCTAATTTGAAATACAGACAATAACTAATTTAAAATAACATATCTGATCATCAGAAACAAATCGCTAAAAAATAGGATGATGTAATTTATGCAAACGTTGAAATATTTTATATAAGCACTATACACATTTATTTTTTAATGAAATAAAAAATGCAAATATTTAAAACATGCATGATGTTTGTACTTATTTTCTTATAATAAAAATTTGTTTTAAAAAGGAAAGAATGTAAAATTTTTACATTCTCTAACGAAAAAGATTTGACTAAAAATTTTATATAAAGATTTAAAGTGTTATTTAATTTTATTTAATTATAAGTCAATTTAGTTGATTAATTTCCGATATTTTACTAATATAACGATTGGTTGAATATAACATAATTCAATCTGAGATTTAACGTTTTACGCAAACTTGCAAACCAAGTAACCATATTCGTATACGCAGAAGATAGAACGGGAGAAACAGTCGCTTTTCATGACACTCGATACAGATTTAAAAGTAATTTGCCTCGCAAGCAATCATTTTGGCCGCTCATCCTACGATAAACTGTCTTAAATCGTCTTTCGTGGTCCAAAATGGAGCCTGATTTGTTATCTTATGATCGTAACATTTTCCGACTTATACAAAGGAAGATCGTGTCTTCGTTATTGTGGTGTATGCTTCTCCAGACAATAAAAGTCAGTGTGTATCGTATGTAGGTATGTACGTGTGCGTGTTTTACAAGGTCGCATCCATGAAAAAAAGCGAATCAAGTGTCGAATCCGTGTCTCGCCTTTATGCTTTTCATCGAAGAATTTTTTTACGACTATTTTTGATTTATCGCGATGTAAGAAATTGAAAATTTCCATTGATATACGTGCATGTTAAAACTTTGATTTGTACTGCATAACTTATGTAGTTCTGTTTGTCGCTATTTAAAAAAACACATTATTTTATAATACAATAATTTTTATTTTAGGAATTAATTAATAAATCATTGCAATAATTACTCTAATTTTGACTTGAGTCTTCATACTTGTACAATATTGCAGGTCTATCATGCCGATTACACGTGGCATGATAATAAGAGAACAGCATACTGTTGTGCACAAATCCATCTCCAGTCCAAAGAGAGACCCTGCTTGAAATACTCCCCGCGTATAGCATCAATCGCGGATATCGCATCATCTCCATCTGGCCAGAAAATCTGCCGTACCTCGTTAGCCACGCTTGTTACGTTCCGCACCCCAAATTTATCCCCGCCGCTGCTCGGGCTGAAACGAGCCCACACCGTGCGTAATGTTAGCCATCCCTAATTATTGCGAGCGAGACTTTACAAGTGTCTCAACCTCGACATTGTGGTTAAAAAACAGATTTGACTATTGTTTAATGTAACGTATTAATCAGCGTCGAGTCTCTTTGTTTCGTACAATTTTAATTGGTCCTTTGATTCAAGCAATATGAGAGCACAAGCAATATGAGAGCACAAGCAATATGATAGCACAAGCAATATGATAGCACAAAGTGAATAGATCGATTTACGTTTTGTTAAAAAAATATACTAAACATAAAAATACAAATAAAACGAAGGTAAGTCTCTAACATATATAAAAAGATTTACTTGAGAAGTATAATTTATCTTTATGAACTTCTATAATTATTTCTTATATAGTAATATAATTATATAATAATCCATATCTAAATATATTGTAAAAAAGATATTCTCTCGAAATCTATCACATCTTTTCTTAGAGAGAGAGAGAGAGAGAGAGAGTTACAAATCCTTTACAAATTTTAATTCTGTCTAATAAAAACTTAAAATAATTAGTTATTATCTTAAAATTTTTAACCTGCAATTATTTAAACAACAGAGTTTTATCGTCCATAGTTTAATTTTAAGAGTAATTATTTATTTATAAATTTCCAATTAAATATATGTAAAAAATTATATGTAAATAATAATAACAGTTCCTACTTTTGTCTTTTTTGATTACGAAAGTTATGATTAAGCAAAAGTTACTTTTAAGTTATTCATAATATACTCTGTTATACATGAAGAGCTATTTACTGCACTTGTGAAAAAAAGAAAAGACCAAATGATGAAATAAACGTTAAAAAAACCAGCGAATTTTCGGCGACTTGGAACATATTTTTCATATTCCGTAGGAGCAACTCGCGTTGACGTTCACATCCTTAATGACCGATTGTAGACCGCCGAGTCGACAAATTGAACCTGAGGCTCATTTGCTTAAAACGTATCGCGGGAATTACTAGCGGCGTAACACCTGCTGCTCCATTATAATAATTATAACCGGGCCGTCGTAATTTATTACATCGGGTATGTCGCGCGTTACTTGCGAAACTTTGTAGATGTAAGTAATATAACGCGCTCTCGCTGTGTGCCAACAAATATGCTATGACGTAGCGTGTTAGAAGAGCTTTTTACACATTTTTAACACATAGTTAAGACACGTACTGAAATTCTTTGTGGGCAAAGCATAAATTCAACAATTTAAGTCGGGTTTGTAATATTATCACGTCGTCTTTTGAACAATATTTGACTATTGTAAACAGGATAAGAATCGTGCATTATAATATAATCGTGCATTTTAAAAATTAAAATTATGAGCAATTTGTATATTTGACAAATTTAATTATTGTTATATCCTGTTATAAGAAAAATTACAATTATAAGATATGTACGCATATACATGAGATATATGTATTAATGTATACATATATGTATATATATATTTTATATCATATTTAGCTTATTTATTATGTAGAAAAAATACACACACACACTTTTAATAATTAAGTTAGAACAGGATTTCTTTTTTAAAGAGTTGCAATAAGTAAATAAAAAATTAGGAGAGTTATAGCGAAGAGTTTACAAAGTGTATTGAAAGTCATAGAATAAATATGCAGTATTAATAAGTACACATAAATACATATATGTATATGTACATGGTCCTCGGCTTGCCCAATTCTGCTAATGTGCATCGCTAGCCTATCCAATAATCTATAGAGCAGAGGCCGCGCAACACTGATAAAGTTGCAAGGCCACGCAAACTTCCAGTTTAAAGTCTGATAAATGTCGCATTCGAATATCGCATTTCCGCTTACGGTTGGCAATCAAATAAACGCAGCAAAATTCGTCGGAGATAATATAATAGAAAACGACATTTATCTTCTATTTTTCCATTGCATATGTATACCATTGTACATGTTTTTTTTTAGATTTTGTATTCACTTGCTCGTGTATGTTAGAATATTTCTCACCTAAGCTTCTTTTCTTGTTTCAGGTTAGTCGCTCTTATAATTTGAAGCCAATGTGAAAAACTATACACAACCAAAATATTAAGTGACAAATGCTACACAGAAGGTACCGCTTTTCTTTATTTAAAATTATCGATTGACAATTACAATGTAATTAAAATGCGAGAAATGATACAATTTGCAAAATTACACGCAGTTTATTGATTTTACTGTACTATGCAGGAAAATGGGGAGACTTTGAGACATAATCTGATTTCTTTTGAAAAATTACATGAAAGTTGAAACATTATGTTCTCGTCAGTTAGTTCCTTATTGTACCGATATATATCTACAATTGTGCACATTGTAATGTATATACGTATGAGACGAGAACTGTAAAAGACATGCGCGTAGGAATGTTCAATGTACGCAGTTCTGCAGTGAAAATAACAGATGACTGCATTCGTTGCTGTTGCGCGATAAACACGCGTTTGCATAACAAATTTGCCACGCGAGAGTTTATCGGCCGGTAATTACTTTTGTTCGCCGGAAATATTTGTATTTAGCACGCGACACGACACGGCGCGGCGCGGCGCGGGCGCGAGAAACGCGAGCGGCGTTTATTAGTCATACGCGCACGAAAACAATAAGCGACGGTGGCGATTTTTACGTTGCATTTTGAAATATCATGTTTCGGCATGCGGGACGAGTACCTACAGCGTGTGAATTATATTTCTGCGTCGGAAGTTTACATTTCGGATGATCGATACATCCATCGAGTGCGCGCGGGTTCGTCGAGGGCGAAGTGCTGACAAACGAGTTCGAAATGGTCGAAAATGTTTTCGGAGTGACCGTTCTCGCGCGCGCGCGCACGCTCGCGCGCCGCATCAGGTGGACATCCCGTTTCGGCGTTTCGGAAATATTTTCGCGATGTCGATACGCGATACGTATCTCTATCGCGACGATGTGCGCCGCGCGCGGAAATAGAATCTTTCATTCGCGATCCGTCACGCAAACTGCCATGTGTAAGAGTGTACCTATATCGCAACAAGGAGAATAAGAGCATATTCACGTACGAGCGTTATCTTGTAAAATAAATACGGTCTTTGTTTAAATGTCGCGTATGCCATTGCCGGCATATATCGTCGGATATTCACCGGGAGCTAAATTTCATATTTTTCGAAAGAGACGAACGACCGAGTTCAACTGTTGTCAAACACAGGCACATGCTGCATATATCACGGAGGTGCAAGTGCCAAAATGCAAGTTGTAAATGTAAAATAAAAAAGCTCAGTAGTGATCAAGGATTACATAAAATTTACTACATTTATTTTAATAGATAAACATTCAAATATGTAAAAACGTATAAAATGGTTAATTAAAATTAATAGTGAAGCTAAATTTAAATTTATACCTAGATAATTTAATTATTAGACGGTTTCCTCCCAAGTATATAGGTATCTCAAAGTAATACCGAAATATTGCAGTGATATGTTTATCTCTGAAATATAACTATTATTTATCTTACATACTTTTGTACAAGAATATAAAATAATTAATTCCCAATCAAAATTGCGCACATGCATAAAAGTTAAATTTTTTCTCTCGGCTGTCCATAGCAATTAAAAGTTTTCAAAAAATACAAAATAATTATATCTACTATATCTTACACATCTTTCTGTTAAAATTCAAATTAATAAAAAAATGTGACGTTAATTATTTTTTTATATTCGGAAAATATGCCAAACGTATTTAAACTATAATGCTGAATACATTCATAATTCGAATTTTCATTAAATAATCGAGTATAATCGATTTCAAGGTTTTACGAAATTGAGAATATAAATGTCTAATATAATTGGAAATTATATCCATATTAAAATTACAGATTCTAATTTTGATTCTTATACTTTAAAAGAGCAAAAATTCATACATTGATCGGAGATACTTGTACGTTTATCGGTGTAAAACTGTATTCGTGAATAAATTCAGAAGTATCAAGCTCATACATATCGTCTGTAGCTAATTGCTAATTCTCCGAATTTCCGTGTACGTTTACTGTTCGGGCTCTCTCTCTCTCCCCTCCCCCCTTTCTCTCTTTCTCTCTGTTTCTCTGTCTGTCTGTCTATCTCTCTCTATCGCTACATCCTTTTTAATTTACCAGCAATGCTAGATAGAAGTAATTACGCTTCGCGTGCGAAACGATCCGGTGAACGGACTGGCGGAAAAAACACAAGGAAACGATTGCATTTACGATCACGTTTATCGGCTTCCTCGTTACAAGCTCGTCGCGGCGCTGTTTCTTTTTATTACCTTTGCCCATGTCATCGATTATCGTGGCGAAAAATTGCTAGCACTTGGAGCGAATTCGCATCATTTCTCAAGCGAATGACATCATAACTATCTACTTCTTCGTATCAAATCTGTGTCAGAATAGCTCTGTCATGTAAGGCATCTTTTATTTTATTCTTATTATAGCCCGCAGACAATATCGATAAAAATTTATTATAAAGGCCTATAATTAATGTATTAGGTTCTGTGAACTGAGTAAAAAATTATAATATATTGAGAAATATAAAATCAATGAAGCGCAAAAATTGTTAGCAGATATATTACGTTATTTTCTATTCACATGTTAAAAGATATACAAAGAAGATATACAAAATAATACTGAAACATTAGCCTTCTTGATCTGTAATTTAAAATCTAATCATTAATTATGATTATAAAAAATCGTAAATCTAAATAGAGACATTAATTATGTCCATTAATCGCGATAAGCGTCTAAAATTGTCGATAAAATTTTAGTCTTATCATGAGAAAAATAAGCATTTTAAATATTTTTTTCCGCCAATCCAAAATCTTCTATTTCAACAACTGACCTGACAAGAACTTGTCGTCCAGTGGTCATTCCGTGCTGCTAGGACACCGTGTATACATTCTGCATACGTGTTTTATAAGAGGGGAGGATTGGGAAAGACGATAGAATCTCACACGTTTAGGGATTCTTTAGTAGGGACCGTATGTAGAACTCCCCGATGGATTCTACCGGATCGTACGTTTGCCGGAGAATTTCATAGGTAGCACGTGTCTTTATGGTTTATGCGTCTGGCCGTGCACGGATGAACCCTGAAGATATAGGATCGACATCGGCCGTGGTATTTTATTGTGCCCCAAGCACCCTGCGATTTGATACCACAATAAACTACCGGCGATGCGCGGTTTCATTCCTGATGTCTGTCAAACGTTACCGCCGATTGATTTTTTATGTGCACAACTTTTCCGCTGGAAAGTTTGCGGCTCTCCGATACGAATCCGGTAAACTTTGATCCTGACGGAGTTCGTCGGCTTACCAGGCATTTCACCATCGGATGTTAAATCCGAATCGTTCTATTTTTCTTCTTTTTTTTTTATCATTGATTTGCATAGCAAGAGTTAAAGATGCATGTCCGTTCATATACGTTCATAATTCTCATCGACTTGTCTGGACTTCTTTTGTAGGACATATCGAAATAAAATATGTCCATGAACCACCATCGCTCTGTTGCGTCAACAATTTGAGTTGAATAAACCTAATTTAGTTCGCTGACTTTCCAGGCTGGAGCCTTAATTATGAACGAAACAGATTTATTTAGCCAAAATCAGTTTTAAGCTTTAACAACAGTTCTTTAGTCACCTAATGTATTATGTAACACAAGTCATATGATAAAAAATAGCGCAATAACAAGTTTAATAGTTGATGATTGTTCAATATGACATGAGTGCAGTGGAAAATAGTAACGTATACAAAAGCCAATCAATTTATGTAACAATATGACTCGCTTTTCTCATTCGTTCAATTGAGTCACATTTGTAATCACGATAGACGATTAGTCTCGTTGCGAGACGATCATACTTAATTCGTTATTTCTAAACCGCGATATAACATCCCAGATCAGATAGAGACCAAGGAAACTTAGATGGGAAACTTATACTGGGCGAGATATCAGCGATGTTCTGGCCGGTTGCCCAGTACTCCGAGTCGTTTTCACTTCCGTTCCAGCTTGTATTGACATCGGCTCGCCCAAAGCCCGGACGGTTAATACGCTCTCGATACTCTCTCGCTTCCGGATGGAGTTTTACCTCGCCGGAAGAGCTTTCTGAATAGAGAGATTTTACAGAATGAACGACTTAGCCGGCCGCGAAAAATATCCGATAAAAAACGTGCTCGCCGAATAAACGCCGGATTTTTCGAGAATGCTGATAAAATATCTTTTCATCCTTCTCTTAGCGCGCCACTAGGATTTACAATGTAAATATTTATCAGATTCGGGAACGAAGCTTCCTGCGAAAAAACTTTCGTTTCTACGCTTTCGATTTATTTCCTCGCTAGAAATCCCTCTTTTTCATTGCACCGCTAGCTCAAAGAAATTCTGTGAATATTAATTCTCATTACTAATCTATGCCTGATAATGCGGTCAATGCTTCTTCGTCTTCGTCAGTAATAATCGATCCCAGTAAATTATTCGTGCTCGACCGGGCCATTATATTTCATACGTTTTCAACTCTCTCAGAATTCAGATGTCAATTTTTGCGGGACAATTCTGAAACGACAAATTCGCGCGGAATTTCCATCGGTCTACGTGGCGTGACCGTAAATTGCGTATCTGGCAGGGAATCAAGGGTGAGTCTTCTCTAGTCACGCCACATTATTTTCTAGGTTTGACGGGGTATAGCGAGGTGTAACGACGAGCACTAGAAAAGTTTTCCTGGCAGCGCGGCGGCGCGGCGCGACCGACCGTCACTTTGCTCTCCGGGCACAGAGACTCTTAATATTGTCGTAATTCTGTTTACCGCGAGAGATGCGGCACCGCGACAGTTGCAGTCAATTTTTATCGAACGGTGACAAGCGACAAGAAATACACGATCGAAAGTGCATCAGGCGGGAATTCGATCGTTAGCGTGGACAGTATTTTTTATACAATTTTTTAAGCTATCCTCTGCGCAATGTAGCAATAGGAAGTATCAGAAAAATACAACTAAAGAATCGATTCTTCAATTGTTAATTGTTATAATTACAACTAATTGTGTGAAACATATTTGTTTAATTAATAAGTTTGATAAATACATTTAGTACGCCTGGCTTACATCGGTTTATAGTAGAAACCATAAATCTAGGCAATAAAATATGTCATATCTGACTCAGCATATTCTTGCTTAAATAATTAATAATGTTCAAATAATTTATTAATCCGAATCCTTGACCAATTTGACATAAACATTGCGACACTCAATGGGAATATTGTGTTAAAAATTATTTTTTGTTATATGTATGTTTATAAAGTAAGTACTGCAGCTTCTCTAATATTAATTAAAAATATTCTATATAACGCATTCCCCTTTATAAGAAATATCTCGAAATTATTATAGTAACTTTATAGCAACGGAGCATATTTAAAAGTACAAATTAAAATAAAAAATTCTCTATCGTGCTACGTGATTCAGTCAAAGTTGGCTCAGTAAAACGTAATGTCGCTACGCGAGAATGAATAATATGAAAGAGGCTTTACGGTCGTAATACCGTAATGAATCTCTACTTTTTCCAAAATATATCGCCGGCAGAGTTTTGTGTCGCACGTAGCCAGATTGCTGCACCATGAAAAATACCTCCATGCGAAATGCACCGGCAAGACAATTTTGTCTCGAAAAGGGAAACGTTTACCTCTCTGAAATGGCGAATTTTACTGCTCGGATTTATTCGATAAATTTTATTAAATCAACGCTGCCTTTAACGTGGATATAGTAACAAACTCTTTTTCGACTATACTGCCATTCATCAAATTTTGCGAAGCCACGCATCGCGATGCGTTTGGTAATTTATTTACTTCATGGAATAACAAATAAAAATGGTATGCTTTGAACACGTCACCGTAGAGACAAAAAGATGAAAAAAATATTGCATGTGCAAAGCAAGGAAATTTTTACTTTTTTTTTCAAATAATTCTAGTTCAATTCGCCAATTCTGATATTTTCTGCCATATTAATTTAGAAATTTGCATTTAAATGATAAAATGTAATAGAATCCCTTTATCTAATAGGCGTGCGATAGGCTGCTGATACTTCAAATATTATATAAAAGAAACAATATTATATAAAATAGTTTTGCATCTAAATTTAAATAAAAATTCAATTATATATCTTTATTTAATCTTTAATTATCATAATTCTAATCATAATAATAGTAATCTTGTTTAAGTAGCTATCTTTGTGTAAAATTTGTAATTATACATATTTTTTGCTAGAAAATTGTATATCTTTCTACGCACACGCAGATATTCACGTAATATATTGTTAAAATCTTATTGAACGGATTATAACAACATGTTACGAAACACATAGATAATAATATTAAATCGAATGGCTGCCAAAAGTTTGTTACGAAACCTACAGAACGTTGGTTATTGGTGATCATAAATACAACAGCTTGCATAAGTGCCCCTCTAATGTACGTCTATTGTAATGTATTGCACACTTTGAAGACGTACATATATTATAAAAACGTACATATATTTTCCAAATAATATCTATTTTCTGTTTTTATTATTTTATTTTAATATATATCTATCTTCTCTTTGCAACTGCTACAATTCGCCTCCTTGTTTTTCATACGGCAGTCTAACACTATATTTTGAGCCATACGATGTCCATTCGGACGTAACGTTAGGTACGGACATATAATGGAACGATACGTTATCCGCGACACGTAACACGAGAGCCCGGCTCCGTTACATTATTTATCACTTCGCAGTCATTTGTACGGCTCCAAATATTTTCTGCCGAGCGAATGTTGGCTCCTCCGCGCGCGCTGCCTTGTCGGGCTGATTTAAACTTCGTCGGACGTGTCGCAAAGTAAAAGTGAATAAACGTCGAGTTTTCCGCGCGTGCTAGAGATGCCCGATTATAGTACACGCTACCCGACTACTTCCAATAGTCATCGTACGACGATATAGATCTTCCCGACCGCTTCGCGGTCAATAGTAATAACGATTGATAACCGCCACTAAGATTTATTGATAAAAAAAACTATGACTCACACCAAGAGATTTGGAAGATAAAGACACCTGAGACGTTTTATATCCGCGAAAAATGTAAAAGAGTGGCTATATGGAAGTCATAATCATGTCGATTACGTGGTTATTTCTTATATGTAATACTTTCTTCTATAATTGCTAGCTTCGTATCTTGTATATAAGTGGACACCAAGAAAGAGAGAGACAAATACAATAGATACATGATACTTTGACTGTTTTGCGCAAGCGCAGTGGCGGGCCACAAACCTCATTTGTGAAATCGAGAAAACTGGAGCTATATCGTCTACACCGTAATATTTTCGCCAAGTTTCGATCGAAACTAGCAATATAGGAGTATTACACATACAAGTTACTTGATCTGATTAAAAATCAATAGCAGATAAATATATGTTCTTGCAGTATTTCACATCTACATGCTTTATTTAAATATTTTACTCTCATCCAGTGAACTTATATTGAGATCTCGCAATAAGAATTCCCGGTTATTACCTTTCTGTATTGCGGCACGCTTTTCTGTAAATCCATGGCCAGGCCATCTCTCCCCATTACTCGTCCTCGCCACCCGTCCACCATTTGGTTCCTTTTAGCCCTTCGGTCACCCGTCTCGAGTCCTTATCGATTTCAGCCGGTATACAAATCCACCTTCAGGTAACATTAGTCACTCCGCGCTTCCACTGACACACAGTGGTGTTCCGGCCGGCGGATTCCGCCTTGCTATATAGCGAACTTCGAGAGACGCGTCGCTATAGAATCAACCTTTCTCGCACTGGTATGCATCCATACACTCACACCGGCTTTCGGCACCAACTATCCTTCTCGCTCCCGCGAAGGTAGTACCACGCATTGCTTTCCCTCTTACTCCCCTCCCCCTCTCTCTTTCCGTCTGAGCTTGGTGGCTATACATATGTGTGTGTCTGTGTGCGTGTGTGTGCGTATATGTGCGTGTGTGTGTCACGTACTTACGTAGCTGCCGCCTATCTCTCTCTTCCACCCCGGTGACAGTTACAAACGACGCGTTATCTATAAGGATTGTACGCCGAGAGGGCGAAAATGGGGAGCACCTGCTCGCTCCATATCCATCCTGGCACCGACCCTACGAACTCCTTCGTTTCCTACGTCATCCCCTTCGACGTCATCCCCGTGCCTCTCCCTTCGCGATGCGTCTCTCGCTACTCTATAAACTTGTGTCAATGGGAACGCAATCACCTCCAACTCTTTTTCAAGATGCCATACTCTAAGTGCACGGAGGTAAAGAACGATCGATAAGGAAAGCTAAGCTAGAAGTTGATTTGACTGAGGACGGAGAATGAGAAACGACTCCTGTATACAAATGGGGAAAGCTGCCCTGGGTAAAGATTAAATCCACTAGGTCAGATTGCACAAAAATATCTTGAGATATACAAAAGTCTTTCGTCTACCTTAATATTTTCGTTTCTATAGAAGTAATCTGTTCCCGAAAGTACTTTATTGATCATTATTGAGTTTTTGCTGCAACTCACTATAATATTGTCTCTTTATATAATTATTTTATTAGTTGCAAGTGAATGCACTGTTCTCTTATGTAGCTAATTGTGCATATAGATCCAATACGTTTATCGTGCATACAACAAAAAGTTCGCTTCTATAGATTGTAATTAAAAATATAACAACAGAAAAAACAATTTTTCAAAAAATCTAATTTAGATACTGCAGAATAATTCTAAGTCACTTTGAAAATTAGAAGAAAACTACAAGAAGAAAACATTTTGCTGGTGATTATTATATTATAATACATAACACACAGTACGAAAGAAACAGATATCTGAGAATTTTTGCGATACTACTCTAGCTTATCGCGAGTCTTACTCCAGCATTAGTCAATCTTATAAATAAATCAATCAACCTTCACATTTCATTTTTATTATGTCGTTTATTTTACGACCCTGAAAATGGCAATTGTTTATCAGACAACTTGAAACATAAAATTCGAAATTCCGGTCACTTTATGTAGAAACTCAGCTCCGTGCGACGCTCCGTAAACTTCGCGAGAGCACGAATTTCCCGGTACTCCGGTGCATCTATAACCCGGGTAAATATAAGTATGACGCGAATCTTGGCAGCGGCCACGCGCGACGCCGTTTTCTCTCCACCCGCACTCCATCCATTACACGGGCCGAACAGGTGTGTGCGTATTATTGGCACGAGCCGTAGCAGTCATCCTTCTCGTTCTTCCCTGGCGTATCGCATGCCTCTTTGCGCAGCCCCGTTACACTGTACGTCCCGCATGCTTTTTCGTCGTCGTCTTCGGAGCCGCTTTAATTTACCACGCGCCAAGAGTACGTCGACACCGGGAAATATTTGTCCGCGGCGAGGAGTGGCGTGGTCGGATGACGAATGCGGAATCGTCGTGGAAGGGCTCGTCAAAAGGGGACCGACGTGAGGGTCCATCGGGAAATCGGTCGAAGCTGATGAGACCGCGCTTTTTTTTCCACTATTTCGTCCATTCCCTTTTGCGACATGCACAGGTTTCTTTTTCCCGTATACATTCAATCTTGCCTTTGGTTAAAAATATATTCTGGTGAACCGTGTACTCCGCATACGCGGATAAAGTGTCACGATATTTGACGGAGTAGGTATCTTCGAATAAGGAAGAAATATGAGAGCGGCATTACCTGCGAAAATAAACACGACGAGAAATTTGAAGAATACTATGTGAAAGAAACTACATTCCAATCTCGATAACTTCAAACTAAATTTTGAAACTTCTCTGTAACAACCGTCATTTTGTCCTGGATGCCAAATTATTAACTAATTAATGCTATAAGCCAAGCTTTTACATAATACAAATTAAGTCTTTTATTATTACTGTTATAATTTATATTTATATGACATTTTAAATACTAACACTGATACTCGAATATTAATTTTCTTTAAAGGGGATTAAGATAATAATATATAGAATTTTGTACTTGTTTTTACATAACATACGTTTAAACGATTCTTCTGCGAATTGTGTAGGTGTTTGAGCCTAGACTCGTGATTTTCTCTTCAGTTGTAGCTGAATTTATTCGACAAATTATCAGTGCGCCGATATGCCAAAAATATGTGAGAACAAACATTTTATTGAATATAAGCACATGGCTGTGCGCGAATAATGATAACGGAATAAATGCTCTTCGCCAATTACGATTTCACCAGACAACACTGACAAGTGACACATATAGTGCGTGATAAGTGCGGGAAACGAGAGTTCGTATATTTACACGTGGAAGTCAACCGTCAAATTGAATAGTGTAACGTAATATGCGGTTTGCAGTCAGGAACGGGCTTTCGAGCTTGCTTGCACTTTTAACAGTTGACTCAATTACAGCGCGCAGTGGTGTCGTTGATTGCCGGTGTACGGCGCGGTGCGAATTTAATTACATAACCGTGGTTTACGCACCCATGCTTCATTATCTTAAATTGAAATAATAATCGCAATATTTATTTATAAATAGAAATAATTGCTGTGATATTTAAAAAAAACAAAAGAAGAAATATGCAAATGTCGAAAAATTGTTTTATCACGCAGCGATTATAATATATAATCAACTTATTTTGCGTTATTATATAATGTGTAAAATATCTCACAAACTTCCCGATTCATAATTTGAATAACAAATAATACAAGTATATAGATTCACATTATTTTCTTAGCATACAAGGCATTCGCTACGATGAGACATTCGCTACGATTTTGCCGAAATTGGATATCCATTTTAAGAACAAATTTATAGTTTTATCGGCTTCTTACGTGGAAACCTATAGCCCCAGTTGGTAATCAACGTAAAAGTAAAAAAAAAACTTTCGCAATTAGTCTAATGTGAATCTGGCTGAACGACTCGAACGAAGTTTCAACCCGACGGAAACAGAAACCCGATCCGCGAATAACAGTCGTCTTTCATTTAGAAGATCATTTCTTTCGGTAGATATCCGTGAGTGGAACATGCCGGTTTCTCCCCCTCCTCCCTCTCTCTCTCTCTCTCTGTCTATACAGTTATAATGCCCCAGTTGCGGTGCTTCCAAAGTCCACGGAAAAGATAGTTTCCTTGCGCGGTAGCGTTTGAAACTTTCACTATTAAATACTAATTCTGCCGAGGATCTCCCGAGTATTGCGCCCGTTTCCCCATCCCGAAACGGAGCCGGGTAAACACGGATGCACCTCCGCCATATACGTACGACATACACGGCGCACATAGGATCCCATTGATCTCGAATACATATACGGACGTCAGTAATTAGTCTCGTATCGTTACTAATTTGCTAATAGATCGATATATAGGCACGATTATGTGCCTCTGCTCTCGAGAACGCGATTGTACTCTCTAACATTCACATCGCATTTCAAGATGAAATGCTACGAACGCGATATTGATAGCATATTACGATCTGCTTACAGCAACTTGCGATACGGTTATTGTGTTTACTAATGGCTAGTCCACATTGTATGTTTGGTTTAGACCGACTACGTCAATTTTACTTGTAGAGTTTAGAATTGCTTCTTAATCTGCTTTCTTGAAACATACTGTTGAAGCATTCAATTATTTTTTATTTATAAACGGCTGTAAAAGTAAAGAGATAAATTTATGAGATGTAATTTGATAACAAAACTTTGTGGTTTACTTTGAATAATTTTTTTTTAAATTTTAGTTGATATAAAATAATACAGTAGAACAATAAAGAGAAAAACCGATGATATATCGACATCTCTTTATCATTATCTACACTTTTGCAATATCCAAATTTTATCAGATACAATTCATCAAATGTGTGTTATTTTATTCATGTTTATATAACATTCCGCAACTCTCTAAGTATAGCTATTCTCTCTTAGTTATAACCAAAATGGAATAATCTTAGTTTAGCCATCTACTTAATTCGTCCTTGTACATAAAACAAGAACCAGAAAGATTCAATATTATTTAAATGAAACTTTGTCAATTCTTAAAATCATTAACGATAGAATTTACATCATCAATAACTTGCAGGGTAAAAACTTAAGATATTTGTGAATGATCTGACAGAATATCCTTTACTCAGAATGAGTCTGAACGCAGGAGTTGAGTCGAAAGTCCTTTGAAATCGTAGAGCAACGAACTGATTAAAAACGGGATAGGTACATGGGGCCGCGGTGAAAGGATTTCCGTGTAAACATGCATAGGGGTTCGTTCGTGAAATAATATCGCTGTGATTACGAAAGACGAGAACGAGCGGTATATGATGCCGTTCCATCAAAGCGATTCGTCGCACACACAACTGTCGCGAATTAGGGTCACCCGATGTCGCCATGAGACCTACGTAGGTCCGCCGCGTCGATAAATATCGACGCCGCGTTGTCCCACACTGTACACATAGAATGGAGACAGGAGAATAGGGTTGGACGAGGGGAAAGGTGTTTGGGTTTGGGGAAATACGAGCCGCGTACTGTAACCCTTCTACTATCGGTATACGGCACCTCGATGGAGATTGGTCACGGTATATGTGGATCAATATCTTTATTACGATGTCCCGTGTGTCGCCCCAGGTCGAAATAATGCGATAGTTATAGGGATAGACGTGTACAAAGCGCCGATATACTTGATGACGCGCATTAACGATGTTCCTCATTAATATTTTAGTTACCTTCGTTTTTCACCGTCTAACGTTTCCGTAGCGGA
The DNA here is from genome assembly GCF_030848795.1 of Temnothorax nylanderi. Taxonomy (NCBI): domain Eukaryota; kingdom Metazoa; phylum Arthropoda; class Insecta; order Hymenoptera; family Formicidae; genus Temnothorax; species Temnothorax nylanderi. The sequence goes on from NW_027249145.1 coordinate 638,101, forward strand.
ATTTTTATTGAGATATATATATTTTACTTCTGTCTCATAATACGGAAAGTATGATTATTGATATTCAATACCGTACCGTGCCACAATTTGCATTAAATTTCACAGATGTAGTAAAATTCCATGTGAAATGAAACAAGCAAGTCATTAGTTGTAACACTGTTCTATGAGAAACTTGCTCTTAAGATTGGCCGAAAAACCTGAATCATTGAGTCTTAATTACTGAACGATTTCATGAATATTATGTTATTTTTGCGAAAGTGATGAAATTCGACTTACGCACGGTACAATTTCTCGAAGGTTTCGATGAAGAAACTGAGAAATTCCGATTGCACGACAAAGATCTGCCAACAAAATCAGGAGCGATTTGATATGTCGGAGTCAGTCAGACAAGCGCGCGCGCGCGATCTCCCGTATACGGGGGATTCAGCAGAAAGATCCGTGGAAGGACGAACGGTGAACGCGCGGAATAGCATATCCGCGAACAAATATTATTTTCCATACTGAATGCACGCGCTCGAATGCTTCGGGAGCGGCTTAAGCGAGTGCGTCTTCGTCGGGCGATGCGATCCGCCACGGTTCACTTAATTTCTCATCTCTCTCCTTATAGCGCCACGCCGACACGGCGCGGGCGCAGCATTATTCTCCGTCGACATGCAGTCGAGATGTAAAACCGATTTACCTTTCTTCCTGACTCCCCCGCGTGTATGTATACGGTCGGAAAAACGCGGTTGGCGCGACTCTCGTGTGGGAATCCCACTGCGCGTAAGATCTTCCTTGTCGTGAGATCGGATTATTCCGCTTCGTGATAATCCAACATTGTTCCGACAGTGTGCGCGTCGTCCGTTGGAAATACGTTTTCGTAATCTTCATTGCATGAAGAGTCGTATCGCGTTGTCGTAAGTAACCGCGTAAAACGTATAAACAAATTCCAAACTTCAGTTACAGTAATTTTAACAGAATTTACCTCTAAATATATTTTCCAAAAAAGAAAGAAAAAAGATTGTAATTTTTAAAGAGACGAATTTTAACAGGTAATATAAAAATATTTTTATACAATAAGATATATGATTTGGAAAAAGCAGCGTAGGATAATAAGACGCAAAGATGTTGACTTTCAAGTAAGATATACAAAAACCGGAAATATTACGAAAGATTGGTAAATGTGATCTATTATACTTTAAACAGCTATGATATTCAGGCGCATAATGTATCTTTTTCAAGATACATTATATCTCGTAAATAGAACTCTTTTCTATAACAGCAATTCAAAGTAACAGGCTATTAATTATTAATTATCTCAATACGGTTACTTTCATGAAAATTGCAACAATCATGTCGAGAAAAATCGGAAGAACAAACGGCATACGTGGATCCATATAAAAGAATTGACAAATCGTTTGAAATATTCATGACAACGTTGACTCGAAAATGTCACAGAGACGTCGCGCGAGGTGCGTCTCTTTATGGTTTTGGGGCAGAAGAAGATCAAAAAAGACACGCGAGGGACGAAAATAGAACGAGAAAGATCGCCTTCACATATTTCAGCACATTATGATCTTTTCTCGGCGAGAATATTGCGTTGCGAAAACAACCCAAAGCGCGCGGGCATTTTCGATTCATCTCACGACGCAACTTTGGACAAGTTGGATGCACCGTGGCCGACTTTTGCAAGAAGTAGATGCGCTGGAGAAAGGGTTAGTGATGTTCGGGCACAGTCAGGAGAGGTCAGAGGCGGATGAACGGAATATTCCATCGTGGAAAAACGCGAAGCGGAGAGGAAAGGCCGGCGCGCTACGCTCCGTCGCGACGCTTTTGAGGCGTCGGGGTCGAGCGCACCGTAAAAAATGTTATTAAAATGTGTTTGGAGTTGCCAAGGGGAAAAGACGTTATGAATATTAAGCGAGCTCTAGAAGCGCCTGACGCCGCTATCTATATATCGATATATGCGCAGGGTTCGCAAGCAACCGCGTACATGCTGCCGCGCGAGATTGATTCTCCGCAGAAACAAGCGGATTCATTCAAGCGCGTTGAACGATTCTACTCACGATGATAGCCCCTCCCTCCCTCCCCCCTGTTAAAGCTTTTTAAATCTCTCTGATAATAATTATGGTCCTCATATTTGTCAAGTTCTCAACGATACTGATAAATTGCTGGATATATTTCAATCTATATAATTCATATTCGCGAGCGCATAGCATGGATACTTTTATATCCAATTTAATTAAATTGCGTTGGTATCTAATTACGTTGGATTGTTGAAGCGTTGGATAATCCGGTCCGTATGCTGTTCGCGGAATTAAAAGAAATTCCGCGGTTTGTGAATGAACCTGCAGATTGTATGTTTATGAAATTTATATATTAAAACATTTTGCACAGTAATGTAGTTTTGTACTCGTGGCACATCGCAATACATAACGCATTCGTTTTTTCAATAATTATCTCTTTAACTGAAATTTTGTTCATTATCCCATATCTAATTTGCATTGAGCCTTTGGTTCTGTTTTTATGATTTTATGATAAGATAAATTTAAAGAATATGGTGGTTTTTGTTTCTTATAACTTTTACCGAATTATACAAGTCGATCGGAACAATGATTAAAAGGTTACTAGAAAATCACAGCGTTGGTCCATCTACTCGGGTGTGTCCAGCAATGTTGTGCAACGATGCGCGAGAAAAAACGAAGAGTCGAGGCGAAGGCTCTCTCGGCAACGTCGGAAAAGGAAGCCTTTTGTTCCTTTGCCATGGGCCACGACCGGGGTTAATTAATGCTACGGGGATAACCCGAACTTCACTGCTGGTCGAAGTCGTTGCTCCAGAAACCAGCTAGTACATCGAGAATAGAATGACTTTCAGCGCCAAGCATGCGCCAAGTTTCTGCAGAAACTTCGGATGGTCCATCGCATCTATTTTAACTTATAGGAACTACTAAATACAAAGAAAAATTTGGAAGATATATTCATAAGAGAAATATTCTCAATAAAATATACAAATATGTGACTCGATTTTGCACATGTCGAAAAAGAATATAATTTTAAATCATTAAATTCTCTCAAAAAATTTGAAAGAAGAAGGAACATGAAAACTTATACTCTAATGCAAAGCACGCATTATGCAATAATATGAAAAATAAATATGTAAATATTACCACATGCCTCGGTAGTCGAATTGGTACGACGCCCTTCACGGAATGAGGGAGGTTCCAGGTTCGAATCCTGGCTGAGGTAATATTTTTCGCAATAAATTCTTTACAGTTTTTTAAAATAATTAAATCGCGTCGATTTAATTCCGGGGAGGGAAGGGTATTAATGTTCCAACGATAGCTGTGTTTCAAGTCCGACAAATAATCGGCGCGCAGTTTATTAAGTTGGAATATATGTATATGTATATTATATACATTGTAATTCGTTACTTTTGTAACTATTAATTTCTTTACTTGCGCACCACGTACCGCGTCTGACTCGTATCGCCGTTTATTAATTTGTTGCCAGCTATAAAGTTTACCAGAGAAAATTAGAAATGGGATTAGAGGACGACTTTTCTGACGTGAGGCTGAAAAGAAAGTCAAAAGGTTTCATGACAGTGCATCCGACGAAAATCCTTATCTCTCTCTTGAACAGTGAGCTTTAGAAGAGAAATAAATATAGTTTGTGATAGAATGTTAACGGAAATAAAGTCACGATATGAGGCCATGTCAACTATATCATCGGATCTTTTTTTTTCTCTGGAAATAGCTTGAAGAATCTGAGTTTGAATGAGCTAAAAAAAAGTGCTGATTTCGGACTTCACTATTCATTAGACGTAGACAAAATAATTCACAAAATTGAGTTACCTAACTCAACCCAAGTAATATGTATTTCAAAAAAAGATGTGAAATCTTTAAATTGCGCCAATTGCAAAGAGAATATATATATATATATATATATTGCTTTGAAAAATAATTGTTGTGCAATTACTTTTAAAAAATAAAACCCAAGTAGTACATATCTTTGTGTTCCCATTCAAGGATCTTCCTATTCCAACCTAAGTAGTAGTAGCTTTAATTCTCCTGAGCAAAATTATAATATTATAAAGAATTATTTTAATCACAAAGAATTAAAGAGATAACAGTACAAAATAAAAATATTTAATTAAAATAAAATTAATAAATTTTTCTTGTAAAAAAACTTGGCGCTGGTTTTTTACTCCCGTCGCATTCTTCCTTAAATTATGTTTATTGTTTTTTTATTTAATCAAAAATGTCAGTACTTTATTAAATTTCGAGATCTAGCAGCGCCAAGTTTTTTTTACAATTAATAAGATTATTCAAAAGTAATTGATAGACTATAATTATTAAGCATTTGATGTTTTATATCTCTGGTAAATTTATTGGCTCACTTTAGTTAATCTGCGCGTTAGCTACGACGTACGATTATAGAAGTCATTTAAAGTTACAATAATCACGATTCTATCTACACCAGCAGACAAGTCAAGTGTCTGATGGGACGTAAGATGTACGAACGGCTGCTGATTAATCTGCTTATTCTCGCATTTAAGCCATGTTCTACACTAGCTATTTTAGATGTAATTCCCGACTGACGTAAATGAGATTGCATTATTAACGTAATTGCCGGCGAGCGTTCGAACTAGCGGCGTCTTGCTAAAAACGGCTTGAAACTAAGCACAAAGGGTGCTTTCTTACGACCGTCGCGACAAAACGATAGCAAACAGAAGTAAAGTAAATATTAATAACGGCGAAGTAATGAAGCGGACGCTAAACGAGAATTCGTAAGCTTTCTAGAGAATCCAATTAGAATGCGAAATACGCGAGGCCATATTCTGGTGGACATTATTACTCGAGTAGTAATACACCTACATGACAATGCAATTAAAGATTAATACCACTATAGAACCGCATACTTATTGCGCAAATACTCTTTGAGCGTTCCAAAAGCGACTTTGACCAAAGGAAATCAGACCAACGAAATGGAAGTGAATTTGAGAATTAACATGTCGCGACAATGTAATTTAAATTGTGATTTAATCGGACAATTATGTCGCGATTATAATGCATACATATATTAAATAATGTTTGCACTTTATATTAATAGCTATTGGATTATCTGGCTCTAAAATAAAGGCTCTAAAATAAAATATTGGCGTTACGTTGTGACGATTTTATCCAAAAGAACTGTAAAAGAACATTTAATAAATATCCAAAAGTATGCAATAATGACAGATGAACTAAGCAACAAAAATTGTCTTTTATATGAGCTTTTATATAAGCGCGATGATTCTTTTATTTTTACTATTTTGACATATATAAGAAATATTTGATTTATGTCTTAATTGGTGCACCGCGGTTTTCCTTGACGCGACTTTTTCCACTCTTCTTTACAGTTCATTGAACAGGCAAGTCCTAAACGAGCGATCGATCTTTTTTTCCCGCCGCAATGAGACCTTTCTGAATTCTACTCATTGTCAGAGCGGAAACTAAAATTCCCGAGGGCTAATCTCCGCTCCTCGCTGCAAAGTTTCTAAAAAGTTCTACTCTCCGAGGCGGCAACTTTGCCGTCAGCGGCACATTCTTAGGGGTTAGAAAGCTTGCACGGCGGATAAAGCGTGATCAACTAAATTATACCGGTAATATGTATATGCTCGCGCTCATAAAATCGATACTCGAGAAAATATTGCTTCGCTTGGTTACGCATTCGAAACTCCAGTTTTCACTGGCTTACTCGCGGCGCGGCGTTTACTCGCGAGAGTTCGGCGAGTCATAAATAATACCGCAGCTAACGTTGTTATTATTTAGTCTCATGTGCAACAGTCGGTTTTTCAAGTTGGCCTCTCCCGTGCATTCTCACCCCTTTTATAAATCATAAATAACATAGCGTAACCATCAAAAGTGTTATTTCACTAAACTTTTACGGCACGACGTATCTATAAATATTATTGTGTTAACTTTTTATCGGATATATTTTGAAAATAGATAGATAAATTGATGAGAAATGTTAAAGTTATAAAGTTATTTACTTATTTTTTTAAGAAGATGTTTCTAAATATGACAATGTAAGACTATGCTATTGCTGATTACTATTCAGTAAATTTTGGAAGTGAGATAGAACACAAATATATAAATAATAAATAATAAAAATATTATTGTCATTACTTTGTTGCTCATATATCTTTTATTAATCTAGTTAAGTTTATCCGTTATTTTATCTTTCCATTTTTATTCTTGCAAATAAATTGATATATTTGAATTCGATATTTCTAAATAGTTCTACTGATTTTAGACGTGTTTGAAAGATAATTTTTTAAAATATCTTAACTTATTTCTTTTCGTTTTTTCTCACAACTTGTATATGAGAAGCAAAATAACGTGTTTATCATGTTTAAAAATAATTAGTCCTATAGATAGTGACAATATTACGTGCCTAATATTGATCCACATCTTGCATAGCTCTTAAGTATAAATAAAAGGATTTGCAGACATAATAGCTAAATTACATCATTATTATGCGAGCATTTAAGGAGATCATAAATTATTAATAAGGTTTCTTTCATTCTTCTTTGTAGTTTTCCCGTTATTGTAGTAAATAAGTATGGTAAGTGCACCTAATTCTTCTGCAGATTAGTTTCCGAGATGTTACCTGGATAAATAACAAAGCCGATGCGGTTAAATGCTTTGCGCAGCTGCCAATATCAATATCAAGCTGTCATTTACCACAACTGTGCACAAGCGAAGGTGCAGCACACCATATGGATTCCCGCTACGTACTTGACTCATTTTCCAAACTTTACACAAGTGTGCGCTACATTATCGTTATATACATTTTATGGTATACCGTCTTTGAAAACGATACAATTTATTGCTTTTAATTTTGCCAGCTTTTTTCATGATTTGAGTCGATAATTAAATTTGTACATAAACAAGCAGGCAAAAAATTCCGTACTGCTTTCTTTTCCCTCGCTTGTTACGACCTAAGTGCAAATAATTTAAACAATTTTAAAATAATATTGAATTAATGTGCATGAATATTACATTAATAAAAAAAAGAAATTTTTGCTATGATTTGGATATCTCATTAAAAAATTTAAAACATAGCAAAATGCTGATGGCAAAAGTGAATAACTTCAATGCCGTCGATTCTACGGTCTGCAGCTTATCAATCTGTGTTCGCGAAAAAGATGCAAACGTATGCGAATTAATCATCATAATTCATATTCCTCGTACATTTTTATGACCGACGTATGCATCAGTTCAGTCTGGTCACGCGCGAATTTAAGAGTCGTTCCTCTTGAAAAAACGTCCGTATATTCTCTTCTTCTCGAAGAGAATGACTCGTTCGCACGCTAAGAAAGCTCAACGTGATACGAATAATAGATTATCGATATATGAAAGTGATTATTTGTTGTTACGACTCCAACAGTCGCCGATAATAAGTCATTGATACAACTGTCACCGGCGATAATTTGGGCGTGCATAATGTAGCAGCTCGGGGCATTAATCCATTTACGCAAATTTGCGATACTAGATAAGTCCTATTGTGCGCGCGAGCTGTGATCATTTTACGAATCTTTATCAATATCATGCCAGATTAAATGCGTTACAAATTAATCTTTGAATTGATATAGGTCATACAATGATGAATGGTCAAAATCGGTTTTCCATAACAAAATGTCATTTATAAAAAACAAAAATTTTAACGTATTTAACTGAATTCCGACATATTTCTTTTGCATTTTGTTACATATACACATGTGCAGGCACTCGCAGGCAACGCTAATAATTGATTTTTACTCCAAATATCACAGGTATAAAAAAACGATTAAAACTTTATTAGTTAACTAAACTTATTCCTAATTATTTTAAGCATTAACGTCAGAGACGGATCGATCGCTCTTGCACGAACGGCATCGGTGACGTCTTTCGCAGCCAAATCCGGCATCAGTCAAGCCCGGCCGCGAACCTCAGGACGCGACTGCTGTTGCTTTGTGTGCGCCCAAGGAAACGCCGCCTGTTAACGGCGTTGCCACTCCAAAATTGCGGCAAAGGCGACGCCGCCGCCGCCGCCGTCGCCGCGCGCCGGGGTGAAAGCGGGAACGGCTCCGGGGGCGCGGATGCATTAAACTGGGCGAACTTGCGACAGTCGTGACAAATGGCCGAGTGGCGGCCATTCGCGGGTGCATACTAACGTCATAATGGAACGCGCTGCAGCACAGGCGCTCGTGCGCGTTACCAAAAACCGCCTACCGCATAATTATGGTTCTTTGTAGTCTCCCGGTCGCCCCGTGCCGGTTATTACGCAACCATCCCCCTTCCCCCTAGCAACTTAAGGCACTCGCGGACGCGGACAACCGACCTACGAAAACGCAGTTGCATCTTGTTACGGCTTCTTGTTCGATTACTGTCGCGCACCCTCGTTACGAAGTCGCGTCTCGAAACGCGAAAAGCGACCGGACGTTCCTTCGCAAACGGAAGTCATCCGCGCCGGTATAAGCAGGGAACGGCGAGTGAACCGTTCGCAAAGCCACGGTTTGAGAACTGTCGTGAAAACGGATACACGGACTCCTTTGCTGTTCGGAGTCACCGCGACATGTTGCTGCGTTTCGTGGCGTCAGCGTTTTTCGGGCGGTAACGACGACGAATGACGACGCGGTGGCAGAGCAAAGCGGCGAGCATGCGGCTTCCATCCTGAGAACGCTAACGTCGCTTTCCGCACGAAGCGGTGGTTTCATTTACTCCGGCTCATTTCTCCCGACTCATTTGCATGATAGCCGCGAGTTTATCGTTCGGACTCTTCAAGGAATATCACATCTGTTAATCGTACTATGTTGTCATGATAGTCTCGTAATATTGTACAGACCAAAAGAATCAAGTATAATTACAATGAAATAGTGCTTATAAAATGTGCTCTGAGAAATAGAGTCTGAATTTTATACATTTTGTTACAATTTTAAAAAATTACAGGACTATTCGCACCTTACGATTCGAATTTAAAAAGTAATATTTGTTGTACTATACTTTGTTGTAAATATTTATTGTTAACTACTTGATATTAGAAAACTTTTTTTTAGTAAAAGTATTTATTCAATTTATTTTGAGATACTTAAACGAAACATAGAAGTCAATTCTAATTAACAAGAAGATAGAAATCAATTATTAAACTTTGACAGAATATCGTAAATACGTTAAAGATATTCTGTCATAGTTTAATAATTGATTTCTATCTTCTTGTTAATTAAAAGAATATCTTCATCTATTGCATAGAACTTTAGAAATAGGATATGAAAAGATATTCAATATTGTCTTAAATATAACAAAACGTCTTTTCTATTCGTTATTATCACGAACGATATTGGTAGAACGTCCGCGACGTCCACCATCGTGGTCGCAGAGACACCAAATGATGCGGCGTCGGAGCTCTCGCGGCCTGGAAGAGGACGTCAGGGGAAGAACGGCAACCCGGTGAGGGTGTAGGCGTCGGTGGCGCTTGTGCGTTTTGGTGGGGCAGCGCCGCGGCGGTGGTGCCGGCGGCGGCGGTGGCGGTGGCGGCGGCGGCGGCGTCGGCGGCGGCGGCGGTGGAGGTGGTGGTGGTGGAGGCGGCAAAGCAGGGACGGACAGGCGCGAGGCGCCGTATCCGTGCCACCTCAGTCGACGTCAAGCCGTCGCGACGACGCGTGCGTATTCTATTGTACGTCGGGTATCACGGAACTCGCGAGATTCGCGTGTTCCGCGCGCGACGTGACTTGTCGAGCGTGGTGCCCACCTGTTCGCGTTCGGCGGACGTGATCGCGAAGGGTGGTCCCCCGCGGCGTTCACGGCAAGTGTGCTCCCCATTCCCGGTTGTCCCCCCTGTCCCTCGGATCGCTGAACAAGTGCCCTCGACTACTCCGAAATCGTCCACACGCGCGTGGCTGCGAGAATCTACCGAGGGTATCGCGAAGTACTCATTGACCTGTGTCGCGATGAGGTCTCGATGAATAGCACGACTGTTCGAGTGTCTCAGTCGTCTCGTGATAAATAGAAGAGAATTTCCGAAGGGTACAAAAAGTCCTCTTGTGTACAACTGACTTGTGTTTACGGTATACCTTCGGATCGTACGGATCGTACGTTCAACGAAGAACACGGCCGTTCGTTCGGGTGATCCATTAGTCAAATTCGTTTCGTGTTGACTCGTTTCTGATCGGCGAAAGGATTATCGAAGACGAACTGTATTCTCTATTGGTTCGTCGAGATATCGTCCTGTTTGCACAGTCATCCTCCCTGCGAAGGACACGACGACGGTGCTCCGATAATCCCGATAGTAATCGAGTAACGTATCAATTGATCCGCAAGATAATCATCGTGGAGGATTAAGAGCAGCTGGAATTCCCATCTAAACGTGATCGCGTGATGATTTGTAACATGCCGATGTGCCGTTGATATCGTCGCCCAGTGAGAGCTGTACGCATCCTGCGGAGGAACTCGCGAAAGGAGGCAGCGAGGAGGTGCTCTGGAACGGCGCTCGTTGAAATTACCAGTGAAAAACAGCTTTGGATTATGACTATTGGGTAGGTAGGCCGTTAACGATCCGCATTGTTTCTCTGGGATGTAGTAACATGGTTGAAGTCGTCCGGACGGGTGTAGTTGATTCGATAAGCGTAACTGCGGACAGCTGTTTGGCTAAACATGTGCGGCGGCAGCGGCGGCTGCGGCGGCAGAAGTGCAAGCGTTTTCGAGTTATTCGCCGTGTCCGAATTCCCACATTCCATACTCCGTTCTATTAATGGTGCGACACGGCTTTTACATCGCGCATTCCCTATGTTCGCCCAACGGTTCCGTACGTGACACGTGACATTTAACAGCGTTTAGCTCACGCTACGGTCTAATGTGACTTCAAAGTGGCATACCGTATATTCGCTCCGTTTCGTATGAATTCCCAAATCCGCGTCAACTGTGAATCGTTGTGAAACTGAACGTTAAGGGTCGGAAGAAGAAAATTGAGACATATGCAAATCGATTGCTATTATTTTCCTAGTCTCGATTTCGGAGCTAGCCTACTTTTTAGAAAATTAGTTGACGATTTGACGGTGTTTCGCCAAACGTGCACTTTTTCATTCATGAAAATGCATCGATCGTGCCGCGCGTCGCGAGGAAAATTATCGGAGGCCGTGTAGCATCGACGATGCGTTTTACGCAGTCCCGTGGAAAAGTTTAACGTAATAAACGAGAAAACACTCGGTTAGGTACTCTCGATTAGCGGAAACTCGCTGACTATTTAAAAAACTAAATTCTTTCACGCGAGTGTCATCTTCCCGCGGAAGTGTGCTCGAGCTTCTCTGGAATATAGAAATATGCTTTGAAATCGAACGATTGAATGGCGAGCTGACCTTATCGATTATCAGCGTACGGTGTCCTTCAGTTCGCGAGACATGTGGAAAAGACGGCGTTTCGCACGCGTTACTATTATTTCAAGCCTTCGAGTTACGTTCGCAGAGGCCCTCATTCTGTCGAAACGTTGCACACACTCTTTTATTCCTTTATATAATACTTATTAATAGCAAATGTCGGACAATTGTTCGTGCGAACGTCGATGTTGACCTTCTCTACTTGATACTGCCACGAGCGTTCGACGAGTTACTCGCTTAGTCGTTACTCGAAGTCGTATCGATTGCGTTGTTGAATCGTTCGCTTCGTTATACGCTACATTAGACCTCGTCACGCGCGGTACACATCGACAATGTTAGAATTATGAATGCGACGCATTCATGAATCGGGCACGCCGGGCGGCGCGGCGCGTCGCGATGGACGCGCGCGTCTATAAGCCGTTTGTTTCGAAACCGGCATGATTTACATTTCGGTAACCTAGCTGTTGTGCGTTCCCATAAACATTAGTTAAAGGTAATTGAGGTTTAAGTGATTCTTCGTCTCTTTCTAATTCAATCTCTATAAAGGCCGGCGTGTGACAATGAATTAAACATAGTTAACAAATATTTATGGAAACGAATCTAAAGTAAATACATTTTATAACGTTGGAAACGAAAGTCCATTTTCTTACGAACATACAAAATGCAAGAATATATTATTGAGAATGTTATTTTATTTTAATTTATAATTGTTGCAAATAATTCCAAAAACCGTTTTTCGAAAGTTTAAGAAAATATAAGAAATGGAAACTTGTGTTGTGTTGTTACTCATCGTTTAGAAGCTACAACAGACCATTAGTTAAATATTAAGAGAGCAGTCGAGCATAATCGGAATACTCAAAGTTTCATAGTGAGACTCTTAGTCGCCGGTTATAGGCGGTACACGTGTCATTGAACATTGTGCACCCACCGGCTATAGTTGTAGCACGCAACGATTAAGTCGATGAGTGTTTCTGATTGTTAGAAATTCAATTTTTCCTTAACAGATATTTGGTAGACCGGCGCATTTATTTATAAATCTACATTATTCGATATTATAGATAAATGAACAGTGACTTTTGATAACTTAACTGTATAATAAAACTAACTTAAATGTATAATCAGATCTTTTTTCTCAGAAATAAATAATATTGTACTCTATACTTTATTTATATAATTCTGAATTTATAATTCAATTTCAATTACTTATACGACTCAGATGTTAGAGCGTTTGATGAGTAATGTTGTGTTTTTTAAAAAATTTTGAAAAACGAAACTTACATTTAATGTAAAATATAATCATTACTTTTTTCAACTACTGTCTGCCACCTTAAAGTCAATTTCTCAATTCCATTTCGACAAACGCATGTCAGCACATATCTAATAATAAGCAAAATAAATACGACATTACTTATCGAACTACTTAATATTTATATTTCAATGAAGATTTTGTTGATGTAATAATTAATTCCAAACTGATTATCAAATGTTACGTGAAAGTCTCGTAATACCTTCCGACAATAGCCGATGAATGCGTTATAACGAGCACTTAGCGTCGCGTATTACAGTCGTTACACGTAGCAGAAGGGTTAAATCCGCGAGATGCGATTCGACGTGTTGAGTCTTCCGAAAAAGAGTTTCCCCATTACGTTGTAGGTCGACCGACCTTGCGTCTCGACCGGGCACGTTGCTTTATCGCGGCACGTGACGCTTGTGCCAAAGTCGCGGCAGTCACCACGCTCGCCGCGTATTGTCTGCGCGTAGCTCGTTGCTCGGCACCTTCTTTCGATAGTGAGAAACGACACGGCGAAGTGGAAGACCGAATTGTCGTTCGCGGAAGTTCTCTCGCGTTTGCGGTGCGAATTGAGAAGAGGTCCGCATAGGACGAGCTCGGCTCGAAAGAGCCCTGTCAAAGCTACTATTTTCTCACTTTGTAGACGGAGCACGAACCTCGAAGAGGTGAGTACGGGCTCGGCGGTATTAGCGAAACGGCACCAAAACAAGTGGTGTCGTCCTTGTCCTCGGCGCGGCCGCGGCGTGTCAACGTCCTGGCCTCCTTTCACGGAACCTTTGCAAAAATCCGAGTTTTACTTTGTACTTTGAACGAAAAAGAAACGATCGTTAGTTTGCAAATCGAACATGATACTGAGCTAATTGTTCGACACACTAACAAGGATATGTGTATTAAAGATAATAAGATTTAAATTAGCATATATGTATTTACGATGCGTAATAAGTTTCCTGTTAATAGAGAAGACATAATCATAAGAAGCTGGTGTGTATTGCACACGGACACAATTTACAGTAAAAAAGTAAATCAATTCTTTACTGTGAGGTGATTACTTTTTTCCATTTCCACTGTTTTTCTTTCTCTTTTTTTTTCTTCTTTCTTTTTCTGCTCGTATTATAATTACAAAATCATTAAGAGCGAAATATTTCTTCGGCTGGTATTGATGTTATTATGCATATGTATGAATGTTATTATTAGATTAAAATATCATAAGATACAAACGCATCTCACGAATAGAAATCACATTAGCATTGCATATTATCACATCTGCAAATACATCTACTCTTATTATACAATTATACAATTATAAAATCATAAAAAGGAGATGTTATACTAAAACATATATATATATATATATATATATATATATATATATACAATATATAAATATATAATATGTTCCATTATAACATCGTATATCTTTGGCAAAAAATATGAAATATTTTTGATAAATTAGACCCATTAATTTACAAAATAAAAGCGTCAAAAGTTTTTTATACAGCGGAATATATGACTGTTAATAAAACATTTTAAAAATTTATTGTGTTATAATCTATAAACAACTTGTAAACAACTAAAAATATGCAATGCATGTATATTGCATATTTTTGTCCAAAATTGCAGTGATTATTTGTGTAAATTACGTCAATTGGCAATGTAATTTATATTGATTGTTTATGAACAAACTGTGCCTCATATATCTCTATTTAATGCTATATGATAATAAGACAGATAGACGATGATAGCGTTAAACGATACCAAAATTACAATGAGCGGAGGCATGAAAGGGAAGATAAATGCAAATGGAGAAGGTTAGAATCGCATTTTTATTGCGAGCATTGACGTATATAAGAAAAAAATAAACTTGCATTATTGTAAAATTGATTACGTCAAACAATACCTACAACATACTATCAAAACATCCTTTTAGAATAATTTAGCGCTGATATTGAAGTTTTATCTTATATATACATTTTTCTATTGTCTTTTTCTATTTTCTTGAAACTGCATTTATCGTTACAATAATAACGAATATTTCAGTTTTTTTTTCAAATTATTGATTTAGTATTCAAAAGGCAGGATAAATAAATAAATTTTTTTTCAAAATGTGTATTAAATATATTAGTGTTCAACATCTTTACATTATTTCCATTATTTATATTCAAAGTTAAAATTTGTAATTTTTTTCTTAAGTTATAATTAATGTATCAACTTTTCTATAATCACAATAAGAATTGAATTGAAATTACAAATTGATTGAAATACAATAAAATGTCAAAAATGATTTTGTTGATGTTATTAAAGTTTTCTTAAAATTATAATATCGCAATACACTAACAGTAGATTAAAACATGGCAGTGCTTACTTTCTATCGTTGTATAGTCAACAAGGCCGTATCGTGTGAAGGAAATCCTGCTTAATTGCATTAATAACACCATCGTATCGCGACTATGTTCGGAAATTGAAACTTCTTAGTTCGTGGTGAGCCAAGTGCCTCCTTCAGCGCCCTTCACACCACCGCCGGAGTTTCTCGTGGGAAGAAGCAAGCGGGTGGTGGTGGTGGTGGTGGAGGCGTTAAAGGCGTTCTCTCTGGCACCTCTATAATTAGGCGGTCGAATTTACCGACCTCCCCGAAAGAAAACTCAGAATAAGTTTACGTAACATAAAGTCGTGAAACTATCCCATCACCGCCGTCGTCTTGTTAACGCTCGCTAAAGTTTCGACCGCGGCCTGGTTACAGAGTCGTGAAAAGTGATCCGTATTCATCGCTTTTATGGAGACGCCCACACATTTTTACGACAATAGAATATTTTTTTTCATCTCAAATTCCTGTACGTTGCTGGTGATTGTACATTGATATATGTTACATGTGTATGAATATATGTATATGTTTTATTGTTACATACAATAGAGATGTATGTTACATTGGAACGCGTTTTTCAATTTCTAGTTACTGCAGGGGCTTAAATTTATGCTGCTATATATAATATAACTAGTAGATACGATAATATGTAATAAGTAACCAGTATTCATTACCTTTGTTATTACAATAACGCTGTGATATTATTAGGTCAATGCTATATAAGTAAGCAGAAGTGTGGATGTATTTTATTACGACAGTGTCAAACGTATTATTAGATCAATGTTGCAAGGATAGGTCAAATGCTAATTTAAAAGTCATATGTACATTTCAGTCGAATGCTTCATGACAAAAACCGACATTCGTTTATGCTATATATAAAACAAACTGAATTTAGAAAGATCCAAATTTAAAAAGATGCAACAAATATATGAATATATACCTATACATATACAGAGTAAAATTCTTATATAATTTTAAATTTTCTTTGCATCTGTTTTATATATGACAGAATTAGTCTGGAAAACGCGAGTAAGCGAAATAATTTAAACTGGTCGAAAGAATAAGTTATTTCAGTTTTATATATACATATATTTGTTTTTGGGATTGTTATTTCTTAACATATCGGTCGTCGTTACACATATATAAAAGCCGAAATATAATTCTGAAATTCTATAAATATATGTTTTGCAGTTTACAGTAATATCTTGAATCACAGTTATTCTAGTACGCGAATCGTGGTTGAGTAAGGTTATTGGAATAAACGATAATATTAACATATCCTCAGAAAGAAATTTAACGGGCTCAAGTCTGGTGAATGTAATTTTTTGTTAAATTACAGTAAAATAAATCGATTATTAATACATACTGAACTTCACTATATTGCAATTCTAATACATATTACGTATCTATGTGCGTACATATATATGTATATACAAAATACCTATGAAATTATAAATTGATAGTTTATTAAGGTTATTTATAAATTGTAAATAATTTGAACAGCAGTCGATAATAATGAGAAATTTCTTATCTAATCATTTTACATGGTATGCATGTCCATAACAAATTTTCTACGCGAAAAAGATTGAAAGAAAGATAATTGTTATATAATGTAATGAATATAATAGTTTTAATTGAGAAAAATATATACATATAAAGCAAAATGGGTACAATTAAGTCAGCATTATATATACACTAACCTATTTTTATAATTTACTATTTCATAGTTGTGCTTCAGCACTGTTGTGCTCCCTTTTGTTTCATACTTCCACGATCGTGCTCTAGATGCTAAAGTGTTATTTACACGCAAATGTAATGTGACTCGTAAAACGTTGCGGGATGCATACGCCTTTGGCAAGAATCCAATTTTAAAGTATAAAGCGATCGAATCGAAGATTTGCGAACTGAGCACTTGCGTATTGGGGAATCAAACGGATGTGCCACGCAATTGGTCTGATCGCTGCAAAATGCAAATAAATCGCACCTTAAGGAGATCACGATTTCTTCTGTATGCTTACGTAGGCAGCATCTGTACGCGCTCTATTTATACTTTTTGCACTTGAAAAAACAAGAGCGCTATTTAAAAATCACTTTCTGTATGCTTGCCAATCGCGCGTATCATTGTGCACACGTGTGTGAGTCAATACTAACGAAACAAGACAAAATTGAAGAAAAAGTATTAAAGTTTTGATGCCACAAAGTGTTGAACATATATATAGGCATCATTAGACTACTGGCTATTTTACGTAAATAGCTATTTATTTATTAAATATCTCTGAAAAAAACAGAAGAAACTAGATATTTATTAATTAATTACGAAATACTAATACATTAGAGTGCATAGGATGCTTATGATATTGTCAAGTGTTCTACATTTTATCTTGCAAGTTATTGCAAGAAAATTTCTGTGAGAGATTAATATTTATTTTAATTAAATTTTTAAATTTAAACTAGCTAAAGTTAAAGTAGCTAAAGAGCTACTTTTGAAAATTATCCTGGATAAAAAAAACATCTCTAAGTTTACTTCTAAAACCAATTAAATAATAAAAAATCGATAATTTTAATAGTATATAAATTATTCTAGAAATATAATTCTTTCTAGACGGGTGGAATAACTAAAGTTAACCATTTTTTAGAAAATTTAATTTCAAATTACAGTGACAGGCGTATAGTTTCTCAGTATGCCACACGTAATTGAAGTTTAATGACGTTTTCCAAGAAGACTAAATCCTCAGCAATCTGCATTGCCGTTAACTGGCAAGAACTCAGGTTTATATCTTATTTAGAGCGATAAGAGAAGAGCGACGGCGAGGAATTAGTTAATTAGTTTTGCCGGACGCAAATACCGCGATTGATGTCTTCATTTTCGGACATCGCGGATAGAACGCGCGGACACGCGATTGGTTTATTTCGGGATTTAAAGCGATTCGTTTTGATTGGAAATAATCCGCAGCACCGTCCGGCGACGCATTCTGTATTTTCGCGATTTCGACAGTTTTTCAGCCGTTCCTGGTTTAATCTCGGAATTTCGGATAGCCGCAATTTTTGCGAGACAGCCAATCTACTACGTCGCTAGTTGATTACAACGCATTCGCTCGTTCAGCGCTCGCGCGCTCGCCATGTTGGTTTTGCGCTTTTACACGATTCCTATCAGCGTTTGTTGCAAACATGTATGTCGAATGTCAGAGAAATTATTTTCGACGCATAGAAACGAACGGCTAATTGGAGGACTGGTTGTCAGAATCACATAACGAGTTCATTTCTTCAAAGTTTTTTTCATTTTATTTCGTTTAGCAATTAATCGCATTGATTAATGTAAGAACCAAGCATGGTCACATATAATAGACAGAATGACGAAAAGAAAATTTAAATCTTGATAATTTAAACATAACGCTGATGCGAGTACGTTAAAGCGAATATATTTTATGTAACGACTCATCGTTTTTACTTTTTACTATAACGGCCGCGATGGCGGAGCTACCCAGCGAGTGGCAAATATCTCCGGCTAGTTATCTATGTCAACGTTTCGAACAAGATTGTTCTCCGTATGGTTTATCAAACTACATATCACACAGTCATAATACAGAAATGTACATGTATATTACTTTCGATGTGTTACGTCGGATCTTTGGTTCGCTATCACTGTAATGGGATACGTTCTGCGAAGCGCTCGCCTGGATAGAAGATCAAGTTTGTTTCTCATTATTTATCTTTTTCATTGCGTCATGATGTGCCCATTATCGAGCATATTAACAAGATATGAAACGTGTCTAAATATATAAATGCGTTAATACATTTTAATATTTTGGTCAAAGAGATATATAAAATAGATAAATAAATTTTGTCCTTTCCTAAGTTGAAATTGTGATATTCTTAAACTATCTTTTGTGATACTATAATTTGCATACACATACGGTAAATACTGAAACTCTGCATTAGATGGGGGTCAATTATTAGTTGCAGTTTTTCTCTTGGATTTAAATTTGCATTTATCGCACGTGACTTCGTTTACCGTACCTGGCATGTGGTGTTACAAAAACTGTCTATCGTCGATAATTATTATGAGCATCGCACACAGCATGGCGCCAACAATAGCTTCCCCAGAACGTAGCACAACGCGGCTACGTATATTCTCGTAAACAACATTGTGGGCGGAATTCAAGCACGTAGGTGTTTTTATCGTACGTAAAGTGAGGCACCTGCCGTCCCTTTTCAACAGAAATCTTGAAGTCGGGGTGCGCAACACGATGCTTCCTCTATTTGTAGGCCCCTATACGCTCCTAGGAATAATTATGAACCGGCCGTGGAATGTTTTATGTCTCACTGGTGATGTTCGAGCAAAAGTATTTGAAAATTATTTACGCTGCTTGTGCAATTAAATTTACGCTGGGTTACTATAAAATTTTTATCTCGGCATATGTATTCAAATAATATCTTCGATATAAAACAAGAGTAAAAACAAGAGTATCAAAATAGATGTGGCGGACAGAAAAACTATATTTAGCATAAGAATTAGAAATGCATCCTAAGTTGAATAATTGAATTATAATTGTAGATAATTAAAATTTATTTTTAAACTCATGAGGATTAGGCACAGGTTTAATTTAGGCATTAAAATGCATATTAACATTTGTTTTTATACTTAATTAAAATCTAAAAATATATTATAACTTACATTAGTTTCATAATTTGATAATTTTCTATTATATGTATAAGATAGTAACATAATAATACAATTATTTTTTACAATTATAATCTGAGCTATTCTATATACACGCAATAATGAATATGCGACACACAAAGATACTCATGCGTCCATACAGTAAAGATTTTGGCGAAGATCGAGGTGTGGAAAGTGCTGAGGCGTGCTGAAAAATGCAACGGTGCCTACTGCTGCGACAAGCAACCAACGGCGCGCGGTTTGCGGTGTATCTGTGAGCGCGCGAATGCCGCTGCCGATGTCTGGCTACGTACGCGAGCAAACCACTTCTCTTCCCACGCGAAAGTGCTTACGTCGCCGCGACGAAGAAGCGTTCGGGAAGAGATTGCGGAGCGCGGCAAGAGAGGTTTTTTTTGGGGGGAGTTTTTTCCGCGGTTTTTTTTCTCCTGCTCGCTCCGCTCTCGCGCGGTCTGGTTTTTCCCTTCTCGAAACCGAAGTCCCGTTACTCTCTCGCCCTTTGTTTCCCACGCGAAAGCGCTCATTACGTCGTTTCGTGTCGGAAGGCGAAGCCGTAGTTACTAATTTCGCTCCGCCACCCTCAACTTTAATTCTCATTCGCGAAAACACAATTCGCGGTAGCGCTGTTGCCGGTTTAACAGAGAATTTCCTGCCGACAAATCCCACTATGGAAAATCCGCTCAATGTTTTCCACATTTTTTAATGAGACTGACCTTTTTTCATGTTTTTCACGTTAAACAAGGTATTTCGTACATACGTCTCTACCTATTTTTGTATCAATTTTTGAAATATTTCTGCTATTTTTTGTTAATTTCAATTTTGCACATAATAACGGAAAAATGCGATATATGTCGCGCTGTTGGTAGACGATTGACAGAAAACGAATTGAACAAGATACGAACAGTTTCAAAATCCAATCTATTTTCTGTAACGTTATATATGCATCTTTCCGGTAGATTTATACAAAGTTAATCGAAATATGAGCGGTTATAAAATCGTTTTCTGTATCAAATGTTGCAACTATCGACAGTTACTGCACGAATGTACCCCGTATTTCCTGTGTTGGTGTTTGATTACACGCGCAAGCACTTCTTACGCGAAAATGCTAACGTTGCTCGGAGTCGAGGCTTGAGCGACTACGCCGCGGTCGCGAATCCCGCGCTACGCTTTCTCTTTCGCGACAGAACGTTGCACAGAAATTCGTTACGAGATGTAGCGGCAAGAGGTGAAATTTCGACGACGGTTCGTGATTAAAGTTGCAACAATGAACTTATGTAGGTCGCGCAAAAGTGGGGCAAAATAGTGCGAAAATGTATAATCGATATCGCGTATTTGAAGCTTGTCGCAAAAATATCCAAGTTATTTTTATAGATGGCGAATGATAACAAGAATGGAGAATAAAAACGAATTTATGTGACCGCAATTCACCATACGCTTGTATCTTTAATGTTAGCTATATATGAATGATTATATTGCTATTTATATAGCCATTTATACGTAATTTGCCATAAACATTGTATTAATTCTCTTCCCAGTGCGAATGCAATCTATTTTTCTTCATTCATTAATTGATATTACGTGCAATTTTTTTATATAGTCTTTGTTACATCTGTCATCTTTGCTTATAATATGTTCATGTCATGCAAATTTTGTACGATATCGCACATACTTTCTGCGTTTCTGTTTTGCGTTGCACAGATATCAAATAAACAGGCATAAATGTACATAGATATGCTGAGAACACTTGTCTTATTGCATCGCATAATTAATAATATATTCTGATTAAATTCATTGTAAACAAATAACATATATAATGTTGATTCGCGCATGTTGGATGAAACACTTTAATATGCTATATTAACTTCAAAGCATCACATTCATATTTATTTCTCTCATATTGACTGCGGAGAATAATTATACTACAATTATCGTGAACTTTCTTTAGAAAGATTTAACAGTTAACAAAACATGATTGAAATATTTTTGTAACACTGCACGGACATCGTGAGCTTTTTAAGGCACAGTCGATTTTTCGTATTTTACAGTTTTCTTCTGACGTTTCAACACTTAAAAAAAATTGCAACAGTCCTGGCCTTATATAAATATAGAAATCACTTTTTGAAACCTTAAAGATGATACATGAATTT
The DNA here is from genome assembly GCF_030848795.1 of Temnothorax nylanderi. NCBI lineage: Eukaryota > Metazoa > Arthropoda > Insecta > Hymenoptera > Formicidae > Temnothorax > Temnothorax nylanderi. The sequence continues at coordinate 659,947 of NW_027249145.1, forward strand.
TTATAGAATTTTTGTAACACAGAAACGCTTTCAAAAATCCTTTAGACAGTTTAGACTTAAAAGTCCCAAGGTGTCCGGCGGTGAGTGCTTCAAAAACACGGTGTCCGCGCAGTGTTAAAAATATTATATCGTCGCAATGCTGTAATTTTTTTAAGTAAGTACTTGCAATTTAACATCGATTATTGGTTAACGACCTTGAACACATTTTAAGGGAATTGCAGATATCAGAGTTCGCGAAACTTTAAAAATAAAAAAAAAAACACGATGGCTTCGCGAGAGTGTGATGGCAGCTTTTCCAAACAATTCTGCGTACGTACCGGAAAAAAAAGAGTCGCGTTCGCGTTAACCTAATCACCGATGTACGTGCAACCACGAGTTTCGCATTTGCCACAGACCATTGCTTCCGCTCTGAATGCAACACCGGTTCGGGAGAATGTTCAAAACCACCGGCAGCTACAATAACATTTCCATTTGACCTTCGAATCAAAAAGTCAAAGAAAGAAGTACGTACTCGGGTAAATCGAATTCTGCGAGTTACTTTCCTTTTTTCTCGAACTTTATTTAGCAATAACTTTTTACATTTCACGCAGTGTAAATTTTTATAACGCATAACTACAAAGTTGTTTCATCTTGGCGTTGCGCACGATGCACGAAAAGAAAAAAAGGCAAAGACAATTATTAGTATTTGGGGTATCGTAATTATTACTCTAATCTAGTATCTAATATTAAATTATTAGTAATAGATATGCACTTGGATTTGTTATTAAATAATTTCTTTGCATAATTTTGTTAGATTAAATGATTAAAAATATATAATAAATAATTAAAATATTTTTATTTAAACTTTTATTTAAATAATAATTATACTAATTAAACACAATAGTTTACGTAAATAGCAGAATTTATTTTTCACTAATATCTTCATTGAAACTTTCTTTCATTTTTTGTTTATAATTATCATCATAAATTGAGTATATTTACTATTATTTCTTTTGATGTTTTTATATCATCAAGATTTATATCATCAAATCAATATTATTACATGTAACAATATACGAAACGAAATATTGATACGTGCCAATTTTTTCATTTATTTTTTTATATTTTTTTCTGATCTCTCGTTGACTTTTTAACTCCCATTTAAAATCGTCGACAGAGAATGTGTAGACGTGATGCGGATCACTTTCCTGACCCATGCAGCTAATATGAAAGCGTGTAACGAACGAGCGTCATACTGTCTCGTTATACGTATCTATAGCTCACAACGGATAACACAATGCCGAGTTTCGTTTTTCGCGTTTTTTTTTCGATAATGTCAGCTGCGTGATAAAATCAAATTTATGCATTTTCGGAACAAAATATTTCATCAGCGCATAAGTATGTAGAGAGAAATGAAGAAAATTACACATTCATGCTACAAAGCGTAAATGTTCAAACTAGCTATTGAAAGAACAAATGTGTAGATAGTAAATAGAGATACAAGTTAGAAAAATAGAGAAAAGAATTGCGAACGCAGACAAACTTATGTAATATTTTATTTATTTAAGTATGTGCTAAAATTAAGTTAAATTAAAAATTTTGAAAGACACGCGCGAAAGATATTCTTGATCTTGCAAAGATGTAGAGATAAAATAACTTTTCTGTTTATTATTTTGCATAAAAATATAAGTTTTTAATTGTAATTTAAAAAATGCTACATCTGGTTATATTATTGCACAAACAAAATTATCATAGGAATCATTTTTTTAATGCTTGACTTGAAGTGATAAGGACAGACACTTGCAAATCCATTTGAAATGTAAAATGCGTGCTTGCTTCACATGTTGCTTCACATGTTGATTGAGAAGTAACAATCAAATTATGAGATATTAAAATAAAAAACGCTAAAACGCTTACTATATAGTATGGGACGTGTGTGTTTCATTGTATATTGTTTGTTCATGCCAAGCGATATTAGAAATTCATGTCAAATAATTTTCACATCAGAATCTATATCGAGCTATTATATAGACGTTGCTTTCTTATCCACAAAGATTTTTAGCAAGTTTGAAGCAAAAACTGAACAAGGGGTATCAACTCTGCTTTATTAATTTTATAATATTTAATACATTTAAAATATTAACATGAGCCATGCAATATTAAATGGAGAATAAGAATTTGTTATTTGTTTGTACTTTTGAAACTTGACATACAAACTATAGTTCTTGTTTTGAATCACTTATAATTCGTTAATTGGTTATGTTGATCAAAGAATTTCTGAATGAGGAATAGGGTGACAGTTCTGGGAGATGTATAGAAAAGCAAGCGCATTTTCCTGCGCTTCTATATCGAGCGGTGTATATAGTTGGTCGCATGATGGGCATTCGGTAGATATCCACGCAATAGCGCCCACCGCCACGCAAGCGGGGAAGCAGAGCACATTCAGCATTATCTGCCGCATCGTAATAAAATACTCTTCACCCATTACCATGTTTCTGCATGCATCTAGGTACAGAGATGCCCGCGCAATCCAGTGTTACAACTCTCTATGGGATACGTAGTGCGCCTTGGATATATATTCGACATAAGCACAAATGTTACGGTCGGTCTTGCTCTCAATACGATCTACATATACATGTAATAATCTACAAATATGTTTTATTCCAAATATTACGAATAGTTTATTACTCGAGGGAATATTAAAGTATTGTGTGTGTGTGTGTGTGCTCTAGAGAGATTTGCTGAAATTTAATTAGATGACTTTCCACAAACTAGAAATTAAATGTTAATTCGTTCATATTTCTTAACACTTAAAATATATATTTCTAGAAAACTCACATTTCTGAAGTGTCTCATAAAGTTTTTATTAAAGATCTTGAAAATATCAACATTTTGAAAATATGAAAATAGTAATATAGGTATTTAGTGTAATATAGGTATTTAGTGAAAATATTAATATTTTTGGTATTATCTATTATTTATCTCCTCTTTATCTCACAAAAAATGCTTTGTTTTTATAAATTCTTATAAAACTGCTTTTGTGATGTTTTATCTTAATTAATTTTAATAGTGACATATCTTTTAACAAGAATTGTAATTTTAACATATTATATCAGAAACATAATTATACATTTGTAAATTGGCTTTGACTAATTCATGAAAGTTCAATGCAAATAATTTATTTGTACATGACAAACGACATACAAATATAGAATTATTAAATTGAGAGTATGCACTGTTATCTATTAACTATCTATTAATTTCCTAATTAATAAATAACAATCTATTCTGTCATTATTAAAAAAGCCAAAATATCAGAAAATGATATAATACGCAATTAACTTGAGATTACTGTTAATTAACTAACTTATTTAAAAATCGAACAATTTTAAAATTTACTTACTATCAAACAAGAATCATATAGGATAAAATATTGTTCTTTTTCTTTTACGGGACGTCTTGTATCGGTTCGCTATTAGCGTTTTAATATGACGATTAGTATTCCGTTTCGGTTAAAAGATGTTTTCTTGGGGATGCAGCCGCGTCTCGTAAATCCAATGCACCGCCAGGTCCTTCTCGCGAATATACGCGTATACAGAATGCCGATCGATAATTATTGGCAGGTCAACGAAGCCAAAGTCCGTTCGCGAAAGTTCGTTATACGGTGTGCTTCCTCACCGTAGGCACTTCCTGTGGCGCACAGAGACGCGCGCGTAGGTACTCGTCGTTAGGTGAGGGCGGACGAGGCTTCGTGCCAACGTTAATTATTATTGGCAGTTTCGCGAAACGAACCCGCTTCTCGAGCTCTATCGAGCGTGCATACGCGACGCGACGCGGCGCGACACGGCGCGACGAGCTCTATATGACGCTTAATTGCATTCGGTTTTGCGGGCTTTGACAAACGCACGAGGCGTCCCGAGACGCTAATCAAGGCATTATTGGTATGATCTCACCTGTAAGCGCGATCATTTACCCGTATTATTTTCTCCCTTTAAATCGCACAGTTTAAATTTCTTCGAAGACCGAATACGTCAATTATTGTACTTGAGCTGTCAGTCGAAAAGTAGCGAATAAGACGATAATAAAAATATATTTTAAAGATAAAATATTCAATTGTCTTGACGTAACATGTAATGGAGTCTGAATTCAAAGACTGTTAACAGATCATCGAAGTAAATATTGCACTTAAAATACACTTTGGTTATCATTTTTCAGACTCAGCGACTGATGGTGCGAAAAAAATTGATAAAAATCATTAATACAGTTATTTCCGGAAGTAAGTCACGTTTAGATGTCAGGCAAGGTTTACCCGTAGGCGATGTAAACGTGGAGCAACGAGAGAGATATTGGGTCGTAACATTTTTGATAGGATCTGCGAACGATGGCGAGGCCCGTCGAGGATGTTTAACGACACGGTTGGTGTAAAATATAAGTCACCGCGCCGACGACTTCACGGCTTGACACGCACGTTTTATCAGCTCCAGCCATGGGAGATGATGCTGCGGAGTATACAGATTGTTTCAGGTTTGCTGTTTTTTTTCCCTTCCTCCCACTCCCGATGAATGATGCCTTGATATTCGATTTTTTTCTTAGCAACAATTCGACTGTCCCGCCATTGCTTTTTTACAATTATTAAATGTTTAACTTGAATATTTCTGCAGTTACAAATTACAAACCTGTTTTATTCGAAATCTTTATCTACTTTCTTTTCTGAATTTTTAAAAAATTTTTGAATTATCTATGTTTAAAACTTGAATTACTTGAAAGTCTATCTCTATGGAAACTTAATTGAGAAAAGGTAAATTGAAACATCCTATATAATCGCGGGCTTCTGAACATTAAATTATACACGCTCGGCGGCGAACGCCCGACCTCTCTTCGCCCTGTTGGTCGTCGTTTATCCCACGTACTTCTGTCGTATATTATGTCTACTGGGCGTATTAACCGGGCGCTACCGTACACCTGTTTACTTTCAGCGCTCGAGTATTATTTCTATTAACGAGAATACATCCGTGCGCGCGAGAGTATTACCGCCCTCGCGCGTATACCGCGCGGCTGACGCGCTCTAGGGAGTTACGATCTGGGATGAAAATGGGAAAACGGTCGAAACTCTCGGCTCGGCCGAAAATTTTCGCGAGAGAGCACTCACGAGTGCGCATCCTCGAAATTGATTCCAGCTCGAAGAGGCATTTGACGCTTCTCCGGACATTCGACGTTTAAGCACGCGCTTTTTCACATATTTTATAATTGCACACGAAACACTGGATTTGTTCAATTCGTGCATCGCAAGCAGATGGAATTTAAAATGCAATACGGATATCGATAATTTTTTTTTGTGTTATGACGTTTTAATTTTGAGACATTAAATTTGCAAGAAATTTACTCTGTGTACGAAATTTGCTATATGCAAGAAATTTATTACGTGCGTAACATTTTTGAAATTAATTATGAAATGTATTAGAGAAAGAGTAGCGATAAATTGTAAGATTATAAAAGCTTTTCTTGTGGTCGTATTTTATAAAACATTTTCATGGAATAATATTACAAAGCAAATGTAACATGCAGCTTTTACTAAGTTAATAAGGTTATAATATTAATTTTATAATTAATAGGTTATACACGTTAAAAATGTGTTTATAAAGAAGAATGTTATATGTATAAAAGCTTCTTTCTTAATGATACATCACTCCAATATTAAGCCTATTTTTATATCATTATATCATTAATTTTCAAGATTTAGAATAAAATTCTATTTACAATTTTGTCCTGAAAAAAATAGTACATTTCAAAAATCAGAATACACATATATGCATATTGTATAGTAAAATACATATAAAATACATGTTTCACTATATATAAATATATCGTAAGAGCACAAATGTATATCAACGAACATATGGAAAATAAAAATATAAATAGAATTTCTTCTATTCCTGTCGAATTATAGATTGTCTAAAGTGGGGCAAAAGCTAACGTTTGTCGTCAAATGTAATTAAAATTCAAAGGGTTGCTATCAGGAATATATCTGTGAAGAGGATTAAAAGATTAAGAAGCCCATTCTTAGAATGATGCTTCAGTCTTCGTATATATTGGTAGACGTCTTCGCAAAGTATTTACTATTGTGGTCAGGCAGATGCACGGTTAAAAGAGAAAAAGGGAACTCTCGGCGGTAAGAGCGGAAACTTTTCGGGCACAACGACGTGCTCCGGAAACTCGCATCCTTTCCATCGCGCGCCGCGCCGCTGTCCTTCGGGATACCTTTACGCCAGCACGGTCCGGGATAAACTCCACGGGCATCGAGTTTACTTTGGCGACCGTCAATCCTTCGGGCGCTCAGTTTCTGGGACACGGAGAAGCAGATCTCGCCATTAACGTTTTCAGGGCAAACAAATGGAAAGCTGCCCGGTTCGTTACGAGATACCTTGCCTCGACGATTCGATGAAAGCGACGTTCTGTGAGATTAACGAGACGAGAAATCGATTGATCGTATGTATGTGAGACACGATTCCGGATACCTCCCTCTTCGGGGGTTTCATCGAATCGGTTTCTCAGCACGATTCGTTGAAAATACGCTCCGGATCCGCCCAATTATCCGATTGAATTTAAATTATCCGCGATCGTTTAACTCTGATTGTGTGCGGTATAATGATTTGTGAATCAGATTTATGACGTAATGATAGCTAAAGAAAGAAGAAAAAACAGATAAAACTGCGAAAATAGAGTTTATTAGTTAATATTAGAGTCAGCAGAGGATTCAGCAACTCGAGTAATGAAAATTGAAAAGGTTTTTATCAGATTGCAGTCAGATATGAAAAGAAATGTGATAATAGAGAACAGAGAGTTATATTTACTTCTCATAATTTCTTCCAGTTTCATTTGTAAGCAGTGAGAAAATTTGATTTATAAACCGTGTGTATATGATATTATTCTTCCAACCGCATCATCCTTAGAGGGTAAAAAGGTTAAAAAGTATTAAAAGTGCTTCATAATTCTGAACATAGAATTGACAAGAGTCAAATCCGAATACTGCTGATTTGGTGAATTTGGAGACATAAAGGAAGAAAAAGAAATGTGGAAAATCGTGCAGATGCAAATGGGATATATTGAGAACGTTTCGATAATCCTTCGATCCGCGAGTGTGACAGTAATGACATTCGAGCAACTCGACACTCGCCAAGTTAAGATTGCAAGACCGCGGTGGCGGATATATTTGCCGCGCCTTGCCCAGCCTTAATCTACTTAAGCCGCTTAATTCACGACGTAGCTACGTAAAATATTTACATTGTACAAGTGCGCACACGGCCGCAGGGCTGTTACGCGTGTACGTAAACGCGCCGCGTGATGCGCGCGCGGGGCGTCGAGACGAGGGAAGCCTTAGTCGAGAGTTGGTAACTCCGTCGGAGCGATATAACGAACACATGTTGCAACGAGAGTCTACATAATCCGCAACAAGCTGTAGAGGCGTACGAAGCTCTGTATGTGTGCGTTTATGTGTGTGTGTGTGTGTGTGTGTGTATGTGTGTGGATGCTCGCGTAAGGGTGCGCGGGAGAGTCGTGCACGCGCCCTTCTCTCATTTCCATGTCGCGTCCTTCCTGTTCGATCGAACGCGAAGCTGGCTCATCCATAATTTTAGCCACGCTTAATTTGCCATCTAATCTTTTGCCTTTACATTTATCGAATAATTAATGTGACTTTAATATCTTAAATTCTCTATATACTTGTGTAATACGCGTTGTGGTAATGTCATTAAAAGATACATTGCTTCTTCATTTTTCTTCGTTCATTTTACACTTCAAACGTATGATTTATTAAAGTTTAAAATGAGCGACGATGAGTCAGCACCGTTCCAGTTATGACTAATGGGAATGTGAAGTTTTTCCGAAAATTTCGATTCTAGTATACGGAAGGTATATATATTCTTTGGACAGAGGCCACTTCTAGTTGAAGATCACTAAAATCGTTGCAATCTTTACTGTATCTTTATTATAAAATTTATAATAATTAAGAAAAAAGTTAGTTCCTTTTAATTATCGATTATTACAAATTTTATAAATTATTATTCAATTACATGAGATCATTATATCTTGATTCGCATTAGTCTAACAAAGCTGCCTTTGCTGCGGAGGTAAATTTTGTCAACTTCTTTTTACGTATAATAAAAGTAAAGTTATACACGATGTTAAAACGTCAAGGTGCCGCGAGCGCAGCATTACTGTCGCGGTATGCCGCGTAAGGTGTTGCACGACTCAAAGAAGGGAAGCACATTTCCCATTCGTGCATATGTGGGATGGAAGGTGCACACGCACGGGCGGAGGTGATCGCACGTGACACGCAGGCTAATGCCGGTTATGCACCGCACACCAGCCAATTCTGCGCATGTGAGAACATCTGTATCAAGAATTGAGTTCGGATAGGGCCTAATAGTTGGAACTCGTTAACGAAATTGTTTGCGCTTCGTGATCCTGTTGCCAAACAAGCGGCCTAATCCCATAACCGTGACATTTAATCTTTCTCTCACAATCGGCTGTTAATAAAACTGATAAATGTGTCGAATTTTTAACTCTGAAGTGCATACTGAACACCGCATATGGAAGCAAATGGAAATGTTATATCTACTTTGTTAATTTCATATTTAGAATTGCAAAACGTTCTCCATATGATTGTGTTATTTGCAGTAATAATGTTTGAATTATATTCCGTTAATAATATTTAAATTACAATTTTCATTTCTGTAATTTATTATATTTTATCTTTGTAATTTATCAAATGCATTCGGTGAAGAGACACCATCAATTTTTCGGGGGCTTAAATGAGTACTCATATATGTTTTACAAGATTAATTTCACTCGGGTACAGCTAGTAAATTAATTAAAAATGATTTCGCTTCGACGATCCTCTTTGTAGACAATGCAAATATGATATCAATTTATTTACCGAAGTGCTGCTTCACTCAATTTTCTGTCGCGGACATTACTATCGTGTCGCTCCCGCGAAAATATATTTTTGACGCATAGTTTTTCACGCCGGTACGGTCGTAAGCGGATGATCAGGCTTTTATGGAGTATCGGTCGCCAGTAGCGTGCTTTGTGATGAACCATCGATAGTCATGACTTTCCAATGCGACGATGCATCGATTTTTGCTGGTTACATGGCACCGAATTGAAACACCGTAGTCCCAAACACACAATCGCGCTGATGATATCGGCTGCATTGAAATTCGTGCAGCTAGTCGATGTTATCGATCCTAAGATGCAAAAGATTCTATATTTTCAACAAATACCGCAGTGAATTGCAATGAATGTAACTATTATGTTTTGTCTTAATTTAACATTTTTTTTTGTTTTATAATTAAAAATAAAACTCTGATGTGCTTAAGTTTCCAAATGCTTGGAACCGTGAAATAATGAATTAACTATAATTATTGAAATTGTACCATCTCTTGGCTGTTTAAATTTTATACGACTATACGAATTTATAATTCTTCAAATGTTTTCGGAATGCTGTTTCTGGTTTCTCAAATCTCGGAGTAATATTGTGCAATCTTGCAATTCCTAAAACTCTTTAAAAATTTTATTTGGATCTTCAATCAAATCAAGAGAAACGCCGTTAAACGCCGTCAGAACTGAATCTTGGTTACATAATAATATTTATTTGAATCTTCATTCGTAGGTATTACAAAATAATGCGCTGAAATATTATTAATTTAAAAAGTGAGAAATGATCTCACTACATTAGTTAGGAAAGCTGTGAAGATTGTATAGTACTGCTTCTCTTAGTTGCCAATGGAAGTAGGGCGAATTCGGTGTTCCGGAAGCAATGAGTGCACTTGCATGAAACGGGCCGGAGCCGGAGGTGAGGTCTGGTAAGCCGGTACATTTCTTCAGGGGGTGGATCGCTTTACACGTACATACCGTGACCAGTTACGCGGGACACGACCGATGACATAGAGCGGTCGCAGCAGTCACTCCATCGCGCATGCATGAGACGTGATATGAATTGCAAATATCTAAATGCCGCTGGTGGGGTTTATGTGTAATATCGGTGCGCGGTCTCTCTTGCCAAGTAGCTTGTCAGACCAACCGCGGAGACTGTATGCTTTATTTCTCTAAAATTCTACTGTGCAATTTCGTCACAGAAGTTATTTCCGTTGTCAATGTACGTGACAATTTATATTACTGTTGTGAAAGATCATTTTATATGATAGAAACAATTTTATGACAAAAGTTCTCTTCAGTCTATATTAAATTTATCGCAAAGAAGTCACTCGTAATTGATATATAATTAGTCACGCTTCACTATTACGTAAACTTAACCAGGATAAGATTTGATTATGGATGATCAATTGAAATAAAGTCCAGTTGTGTAGTATCACAATATCGACACATGGTTAATATGAATTTCGTATTATTTATAACACGTGGTTATAAACGATACAAAACTCATTTATAATATCTTCCGTTTCCATCTATTTTCCGCTCCTCATATTTTTTTAAACACATTTTTTTAAACACATGCAGATTTATAAATATAGTACCAACAAGTTAACTTAATAAGCAATTTATGATTCAAGTTTCAAATTTACAGAGAATTATTTTGGAACATCCGCTTTGCACGTCTCTGCCGTTTTATCGTTACTGGTTCAGATGACCGTATTAGATATCCGTTGTATAGAATACGGTTAGTCGGATCATGAGTAAACTAAGCCCGCTAGTCTCTTCCGCTTACAGTGGGTCGACTTGTGGTTTCCAACTGTTTGATCCGCTCAAAGAACCCGAAGAGTCGAAAAATTTAGGTCAAGCGACTTGAGGTATATCTAGATTTTCTTTGGATTAACCTGGCGTTATTACAGAATTTAATATCACTTTTTTGTTTTAAAAGATTGTATCGATATAAATTATAGTCTTATGTAAAAAAAAGCAATTTTCAGTTTTATCTAATACAAGTGTCACAATTGTCTACAATAATTTTGTTTCTAAAAAAAATTGGACTCGCAATTCTCGAAGTTGTAATGGAGTTTGAAATTTCAACAAGGCCAACATTTTTCACATGTGATATTTGCTCACATGTCCATTCGAGTTTTGCTGGCTAGTCTTTTGGAAACGCGTCGGAGTGGTTAGGATTTTTTATTTGCTTCTCCCGTCGTCGAGATATCTGGCAAATGCACAATATTGTCTGAAAATACATCGTAGATCGTGTCAGAGATTTATATATAATTTAAGTGATTTGCACGAGAAATGTTCTACATCGAGAAATTAAGTCCGTTTGCTCGGTAAACTGCATGCTCCGCGAGAAGCGAATTTCGCCTGCAATTTATTCGAGCATGTCGAAATCGGCTCCATCGCTCGTGGTCTTCAGAGCCACAATGAAGTCCGAATTTTCCAGCGAGATTTCAGCGGGATATTTTTGTGTGCGATATCGGCACGAGCTGGAACATTCTCTCTCCAAGTACTACTACAAGTACGTTCTCGGCAGTATGAAAATAAACGTTGGTAGAATTTTCCGTGGATAACTTTCTAAGGTGCGTGAGAGAAATTAGAAAAAAGAAATATTAGCAATATAATAAAATTAAATTTATTAAACAAAAGAGAGTACGAGCTATCATGTACGTATATATACATATAATTTTACACTTTCAATACTTTATGTATTTTTTATGGAATTAAACCAGTTTGCTTCCGCCACTATTGTTTATTTTATTCTTATTATTGCATTTCTCTCGTTTATTACAAAATTGTATTATTTGGGGATTTTTTGAAAATTACTTTTTCAATGAGTTCTCTTGCCTATGAAAACCGCGGCAGGATGCGAGCGCGTCCCCTTGCACCAACCTCTTCTCCCTGTCTGCCTGCAAGTAGGAACCGAGCCGGAGCTACCGCGACGTTTCGTTGGCCCGTTTCGTTTCCTTCCTGCATCTCCTAGTTTTATTCCCCGTGTCCATTCCCGCAGAGTTTTACTAGCCGCGACTCGAAAAATCTCGGCCAGTGTGCGAGCTCTCCGCCGGGAGGAACCCCGGGCGCGTTACCGGGCTCTTCCCGCGAGCGTCAAAGCCCAGAATTTATGACGGTCAACTAAAATGTCCGGCCGAGGAGAATCCACTTGGGCGTGTATCACGTCGGCGCGCTCGCGATTCTTTCACGCGAAATTCTGGCGCGAAATTTTTATACGGGCCCCCGGGCGGGATCGCGCGTGCAGTGTGTATGCGTGAATCTCTACTGACACGCGTGGAATTACGTCACCATTGTTCGCGCGACAACGCGATTTCCCGTTTCCTCGCGACAGTCGTATCAAGCGTCGTCATTACGTCGCATCAAAAATGGAAAACATTTCTAGCGCGGCCGACACTGCCGAGAGATTTTTGTATCGTTGGAATATTACACGCCGAGAATCTCAATGTTCCCCGATGCCTGCAAGCCGTAAATGTGCCAAGCCATTGTTGCGGGTGTCGGCAAGAATTGTCGGTCACCGATTATTATCGCCACGATTAAAGTTCAACATTGATACAGAAGAAAAATCGTTATTGAGGAGAAAAAAAAACAAATTTTTAAATATATATCGTTTCAAGTAACCATTTAAAAAGAAATTATAAGCAATAAGATTCTATATAAATAAGAATAATATATAAAAAGTTATTTTATTAACAAAAGAGATAAAAGGGGTTAACGAACCAATTAGTTAGATGTACGTGCTAAGAATGTATTACTAAATAAATAATGCGACAAACGTTTCGATCTGTAATAAGGTCATCTTCAGTATGCGCTATAACAAAAATCGTCACAAATTAAGTCGATGACATCCAGTCAGATAATAAAATTCGCAAATCTTGTATATCGATTGTGTGAAATCAATAACTATTTGCTATAACTCGCTTGCTTTATAACTTTGTTATAAAGCAAGCATATTTTAATATTGTGTTGCATTTATAGAACTTTAGACTTTCAGTTATCAAATTTACAAGAATAAAGATTTGATCTGCAGCTTCCTTTCGCACATACCTATTCTATTGAGATAAATTCGATCTATATCAAACGTTTCGCTTAAAATTTAACGTAGGTCATATATTTCGATCCGATGCAGGAACGATCCAATATCCGGCATTCACGCTCTTTCTTTCTTTTCTCTAGAATAAAAAAGTTTATTCTATAAAAAAGAGAAGTAGGTCATGCGCGGATCAGCGCCTGACGGCAGATTGTTTTCTTATACACTGGGAGGAGATAGTACGAGTTACGCGGGAGAGGCGGTAAACTCGTAACAGAGAACATATTCGACTTCATATCATTACGCAACCGCCATATGCATACGTCGAGACAAGAGTTTATTTGCTGTCGCGGCCAGTCATCGCCGACGGTGCCGCTGTTATCATCGCCGTCGAGTTTGCTTGCTTTTTATTCGCTCGCGCGTCGCGAGAAACGGAAGTACAAATACACGCGGTGACTCGGAAGGTCGCCGGTAAAACCAGAAAGCACTCTCGCGCCCTAGTTTTCTTCATCGATGACGACGCACCGCACTGTTTAACGGTAAGGCCGAGAAGAGACACGCACGCGTGAGACAATTCTGTCGTGTTTGCGTTCACACACACGCACCACACACACACGCGCGCGCGCATATGCACACGCACGCACTCGCGCGAAATTCGTACTAAATATCAACTGAACGAAACGTTCTCGCGGCTGGAATTTATGCAACAAACTCGTTGCGTCTTGTCGGTCTTGTCTAATCATTGTAATCATTGTGCGTAACAAAATGAAGGTCTTAGTCGCATGCAACTGAAATGTTTGTTTCTAAAATAAGATTTCTTTTATTATTTTTCGTATTTTATTTTTTTTAATATTTCGCAAAATTTTATTTTTTATTAAAACATTAAAATCTTAAATCTTCTATATTGTAATAAAGTGGTCAAATATTTATTTTTATTTTTATGTAACTATAATACATAGTTGTATTCAGATCTCTCATCTCCATCTGAAATTCCATGATCAGATTTTGGTTAATAAGTTTCCTTATTAAATATGTCAAACTAATTCCAAATAAAATTTTCTAAAAAATCTACGTAGATACACATAAACACTTTTGTGACAGTCACGTCCACTTTAACGTTCTTAGACAAATGACATTTTAATTGACAAGGTCTCGCGGAGTTTACGTAAGGCGTAATTCAAAGATTATATTTCTGATGCTTATCTTCGCACCTTCGCATTAAACTAGTCACAGTTGAGACTTTCCGACAATTCCGACACGAACGTGCATTGAGTTGCACGTTTTGTTACGAGATGCAGGAAAGTAAGCGCGGATAATGGTGTTAATTAGCCCATAGCTTATGTAATCTACAGTTATGAATCACAGGACCGGGCCGTCTTTAAAGCGGTAAATCATTAGCCGGGCAGAGTATCGATCGCGAGTTCACGAGAGTTAACGCATCCGACTGACATAATTATCACCGTGAATATATACGATGCGCAAATGAAGATGTCCAAAGAGAATTATAACCGGGAGCTGTCGACACGCAATTCACATCGTTTCAATTTACATTTTCGCGATATACCACACGCGTCGATCGCAGAGTCATGTATCTTTTCGACTTTTGTATCGGTGGAATTCAAGATCGCGAATGCAACGGCATCCCCACTTGATTGTTTTCCAGAAACATCGGGAAAAAAAAAGAATTTAATCGACATATTAGCGATACTCGGAAAATTACCGTTGCGAATGTCGCGATATTCTCGAGAAACGTTGCGATGGAATGATGCGTGCTATACATATATAATGAAGGTCAAGCACGTGTATTATAAAACAAGAGAATGCTAATAATTGATTAAACCGGTTAGGTCGTTAGGTAATTCAGCATAGTAGTAGGTATCGAAAAACGAGATGGATTGCAAACTAATGAAATTTATCACCAATGTGATTGATATATGTCATGGTTAATATAATCACTCATCAATTCGCGTATAAATATACACGGTCTGTGTCTCGCTGCGCGTACACTTGGCGCGAGACGCCACCGTGTCCTTTGATAACGCAGTTAAATATATTACATTTTTTCCTCGAATATATTCAATTATCTGTAATGTTTAATATCACTCTAAGAACCCACACAGCATGCATATCAAAAAGACCTTCAGAAAGTATCCCGAAGATATATTTAGGCGATAGGATATCTTCGGGATATCTTCTGAACGTCTTTTTGATATGCTTGCTGTGTGTGGGAGTATTTCCACTTTTAATAAAAAACCTCTATTTTAATACATATAGTTGAACCTGAAATTTAGATTATCCAAAACCGGAATGCTTATTTATAATAATTATTTAGAAAATAATTGTATTTTATATTGCATTATAATAATTCACAAAGAACAACATATATTTTTCTAAAAATTGTGAGAGATATGATATAAAAGACGGATTACATTGAAAGTACCTATATTTATATTTAAGATTAAAAAAGCTACTTTTGGAAATACGTATCATTTAAAGATATCTGTTGACGTCACAGTAATATTATATCGCGAATAATATAACTCGATAGCGTCGAAATATCGAAAGAGGAGTTTCCACGCGGAAACCGACTCATATGCTGGTCCATTCGCTACGAGGTAGATTGCGCGAAGCATATTTATACAACGTTTTGTCGACGATGTTGCGAGAAACGTAATTTCAACGTGGAGTTGTGTTCTCGCACGTGGTGTTTTCGTTTTTGCGGCGTCGCATTTACTACATATGCATGGCGGCACGAAAGATGTAATTAGGTCGTGACGTTTATAATTCGATTTAACATGACCCGTGCAATCCGCTTTGGAATTGCTCGTTTGCGTTTTACTTTACGGAGGACTCGTGGCTATTTGTTAAACATGCGCATTCCCACTGATAAACATTTTGACGAACTAACCATTATATGTATATGTGAAAATCTGAATATGACGTTTTTTTAAAATTAAAGTTTTTTTCTATTAAAATGTATAAAGATTTAATATATACAATAAGCAAGAATCGCTGCAAATTAATATAGAAATTGTCGCGTCGCACAAAGGTCTGAACTGAAGAAAGTTTTTAATTGCGTTAAAAAAAATTGAATATGCAATTAGTTTGCGATGAATTCCGGACGACTTTTAATAAAGGTTCGCTTATCGCTAGCATTGCTTCTTCTACCAACCCGTTCACCATTATTTCGAGCCTGTAAACCGAGTTTATTCGGAATTTCTGATATATCTGAATATTTGTTAGGTACTGTCAATCGTAAGAATCGAATATTTAAATTGTTTGTACACCGAAAATATATAATGGAACTAAAAGAAAATGTACAAATACAAAGGAAGTTTGTTATTGGACTTTTCCAATTAATGTGAGTAAAATAATACAAAACGCGCGATATCTGATATCTGAATCAATAATTTTATATTTTAATTTATCCGAAATATCTGGCTAACGCAATTATTCAACATTTATCTCTGTATTTGTGAATTTAGCTCCCATTTTGACGCTTGTCAGATTATATATCAAATAATCGATAATTCACTCGGTTATTGGTAAATTTGCATTGTTCTCACTCGTTTTTCGAGCTTTTAAAAGCAAAATTGCGCACATATTTTTATTACGAGGTATGCGCAAACCGGATGCGAAAGGCCAGGTAAAACTATAGCCTACGGCGATTAGATTAGCCCTAAAATTGAATAGGAAAGACGGGAAAGACAGATCTATACGATTGTTCGTTTACGGGCCGATTGAAAATACATCGCGCAGCTGAGGGTAGAACGTACGCGCGTATCACACGATGACTTTATGATCATAGAAATAAATGATCGGGTCGCGGTCCGCCGCGCTCAAGCGTATACTGGAACGGATTACGCCTCTCCGTGTCCGCGCGAAAACGTATCGCACGCAATCCGTCACAAGCGACGATGATATCCGCTTATCGTTTCCGATCGCTACGTTTACACGTTACTCCCGGTAGATTAGTTTATATGCGTACGTCATACCGGCCATACCGCGTCACTGGTTACCACTTTTTGTCTTCGATCCATTTTCATGTCGGTTTTTTTTCAATGTTGGATAGCGCGGAGTGCCCGATATGATATCACTTCCGATCTCTTCTCTACTGAAGTTAAATTATATTTATTGCTTACTAATGCTCACTCATGAGTTGGAAGATATATTTTTTGTACGTTGTGCATTATTGTCTCTCTAAGTTGTAAAAGAAGACCGATATTTTCAGTAAATTACCGCAACTTTGATCGTTAGATACTCGAAGCTGAGAGAACACGAGCGACGAAGAAACGTGAGGCACCGCCCGTGCCGTGCCGATAAATAACGCGCGATAAATAAGCCGGAGCCGGTTGTACGGCGTGCAATGTGCGAGCATAAACTATCAACGTGCGAAGGGTGTTTACCGTTAAAAGGGGGCGTTTGCAACATGGGGGTGCCTTATCGCGACTACATGGGCGGATTGTGCAGCTCGGTATATTATCACTTATAAGCTCTGTATCATTCGACAACATTATGCAGATATATACATATATGTGGTACTGCCTTCCGTTGCTATTTTTTTTCCTCTTCTTTCGCCTCTCGCGTTATTTGCAAATATCGAAATAACGACTATTTTACTAAAAGCGCATGGCATACTGAACCTTGCTCGATAATTATCGAGCTGATTGTGCGGGCATAATGCGCGCGATAAAGAATGCGGCGGCTGATTAATGATGCCTGAAATATGGACGCCTTTATAAAAGGCGGACGATTAATTATCGGAGATATTACGATTAACAATATAAGGCGATTCAAAATATCTATCCTTGATTTTGATAGATTCTTTCGGCAATTCGGAATCAATCTTTTTTTTAAACTTCGAGATATAATCAGTCATTTAAATAAATAAAGTTAAATGAAACACATATTAATACTTTATAATATTATAAAGTTATCCACTTATACAAGGGGTTAATAATGTAATGTAATAGTAATAGTATAATATTAAAGCTAAATGGTGCGCACGTAGCACGCGTCTGTGATGTCTAGTTTTATTATAAAAAAGCCGTGTTGAAAATGTAAGGGCGCACTGAGAATATATTCCTTCTGTTTTTGTTAATACATTTTTTATAATTCTTTAAATAACTGATAAGTTTCCTAAACAATAACTCTCATTTAAAGAAATAAATCTTTTTTAGAAAATTTTGTTCTATTTTTTTTTATTGGTGAAAAACGAAAAATAAATCAATTTTCAGTATTTGTACTTTTTCATTCGGGCAAGCAAAAAAAGTAGCTTATCACATCAAAACATTCTTTATGTATAAAAAATTTTTTGAATTTCTTGGTTTGGAGAATCTTTTCTTGTAAGAAAGAAATTGAGACAAGTACATTTATAATATATTAAAATTGAAGCTAATTGATTAGCTCTTTCCAAAGTATATTAAGAAATTAAAACTATTAGATATCCCACTGTTAACTAAAGATATTCTAAAAGAGTGCAAATTAATCTTCTTATAATATTCTATATAAGAAAGCATATTTTAATGGACTTTTTCCGAGAATCTTGATGTACCCATAAATTTTAATTAAAATACAATTAATGTTAACGGTATTAAATAAAGAACTAATGATTCTTCATCTTCTATCAAGTTTAATCGTACGGTATCATCTTCACGTTAAGTGCAAGGTTTTTGCACAATTCTATATTTCTTTTCTTATTTTATCATGCATGAGTATACGCTTTACTACCGCTAATCTTAGCGCATTTTTTATCCACTTTTGAAGAAAAGCTGCTCCAGAGTTCAGCACTGGCATTTGCGTTTTCGACCGCTATGACATATACGGCGTCGAAGATAAACGCGGACGCGCAAGATTAGAGGAGCAGCCGGTAGAAAAGGAATGATACAAGTAGGGTGGTTGCGCACGAGGAGGGTGGAAAACGGCGGAGTGGATTGCTATAAAGTTAGCTGGTTAACTCGACGAAACAACGGTACCAAGTTAGAGCGCGCGAGAAGTTGGCGTCAGTTGGCACCAACGCGGCGGGCGCAGCCGTAGGAGTCGCCCGAGTTGAAAGAGGGAAGTGGGTGGCGAACCCCGGCACCCCCTAACTATTTCATTGTTTCATAATTGAAGCATTTGCGGTTTCACCGTTATGCATATATCCATTAAAGGGGCCGGAGCACGAAAACGCAGCGTCGTCGTCTGCGAAACTCGCCTCGTTATGGCGGCGCAGCCGTGGAACGTCTTTTCAGAAACGATCGTTGAGTTCTCTTGCTCGCGCAAGTATCGCCTGTTCTTCGATAATTAGACTGCCGAATATGCCGAATATCGTATATTGCATGTATGCACAATTAAATTGCACGATAATGAGAATGTTAAATCAAAGCTTTCCAATTTTTCGATATGATTTCGAGAATCAAAGTAATCGATCCATATCATTAGAATGAAAAAAATGGGCAAGGTCAGTATTTTTATCAATCTGATTAGAAAAGAATGAATAATCGAAACAAGCGTTTACGCTTAAAAATTAAAAATATAATACCTATAGGCGTTGCATTTTATATTATGGTACGTACATATATACATATTCAGAAGCTTGTTTTCTGGTTTAAATTTAAAAACTGAACATTTTTAAATAAAATAAAATTAAATTAAACGGTCTATTTTCTAATTTATTTTATCAATTTATCGCTATTGTATTCTCGAATGGTATTAATATAAATATATTTATGAAATTTCGCTTTTTATCACATTTTATCTTTTTTACACCTTTGCTTTGTCGCTTCAATTTACTTTGGATGTATAATTACAAGTTTATTTAATCCTCGCGATAAGCAGATTTGAAATAGACCGAAATATAAAAGTACTATTAGCAATTTAAATGATAATTTCCATTACTAAATATAATATTTATTACTACCCATTACTACTATTCATACATATTTTTATCAAATAAAGTTAACTGTAATGATTGATCATTTTTCGATAATTTAATTCGCGTGTCCAGCAACTAGAATAATAATTACTTTTCTTCATGATTCTCTGTATTTCTCTTCAAATTGAAATAATGTTGGGAAAAGAAGGACGGCGTAAAATTATTTGTGGCTCGTCCATAAAATTGAATGGCAATTAAATGAAGCGGAACGACGAATTAGCTTCTGGCACGAGTGTTCGATTTATGTAAATCAGATTAACGTCATCGGCCGTCTGTCCATTTCCTATTATCGTACTTTCTATTCCCATTAGACATCCATATGTACGTGCAATTTATTTTTATATAGCCTAAAAAAATAATACATAAGTATATAGGTATAGAAATCTATGAAAAGAAAATGCAACAATAATGTCCTTCGAACAAGTAACAGCAATCATGCTTTCTCATTATTTCAGTAAATTTGCAATTTTATTTATGAACTTTTCCGACTCTTGATTAGTTCTAATAATAATTTATCGTTTTATTAGCACTCTATATATATATACCCTAAATCTGGTAAATATGCATAAAAGGTTACACCTCATCGATTTTATCGCTACTTAAATATGTTGCAGGGGAGGTTCTTCTGATTGTGAGTAATACTGCGCAAGAAAAAAGTGGGGGGACGGCATTGGTTTAAAAGATATAACAAATTGAAGTTTGACATTAAAGTTTGTGTATATACTATAATAATCTGTTACTTTTTCAACGCTTTTCACGCTTTTCCGCTCTTCACGTGGAAAGTGGAAAACTCGAACCGTACAATGATAGACCTCGTTTCGGCTTATAGCCAGGGATGGGGTGGGGTGGATTATAATGCTGTCCAGAAAACCGTCCACACGAAGCGAGGTCCACCCTAATCCTGCTTACAGGGCAAAACGAGGTCTATCATTGTACGGTTCAAGTTTTCAACTTTCCACGCGAAGCAAGTTTCACTCCACCCCACCTCTGCTTACAGGGCGAAACGAGGTCTATTATAAAAGCATTAAAAAATTGTGAAACTTTATTTTATTATATCTTCTAAACCAATGCCGTCCCTTACTTTTTTCTAGCGGAGAATTATTCAGAAGAATCTTCCCTACAACATATTTAAGTGGCGATAAAATTGGTGAAGTGTAACCTTTTTTATGCATATTTACCTTATAGATATAGATAATCTTTATGATTAATGCAAGAATAAAACAGAAATTTAAACTTTATGTGTATTAAATATGTTTATTAGTAATAAGTATAGATTTAACAAATTATTTTTAGATATTTATTATCAAGCAAATAAATGTAATTGAATTCGGTATATTATGAAGAATCACACAATTATCATCGAAACGAATGAAATCTGCGAGGCAGTTAATATACACTGTTAAAGGTTAGAGGATGAAATTTAAACCAATACCATGAGTTAGATTTATTTTGTTATTTTTAACTACCATGTGCGTCAAAATTTATTAGTTTGAAACAAAATAGGATTATTTTAACTCCATTGGTTTAGTCAAATTAACATTGTTTTAGTTAAATTAACTACATATTGAGTAGGAGCAGTGGCGACCTATGGAATAGTTAAAAATTACTCAAAATTGAGTATAATTTAACCCTATGAATTTAACAGTGTAATTTAAATATTTCGTGCAATTTTCGCGAAAATTTATTAACAGACGCAGCTTATTGTAAGTATTTATCAAATTTTGCATTGCAGCAATTGATTGATCGTGCGACACACTTTAACGCAGAAATTCAGTAGAGCGGCACGCATAGAATGGCGGGATCGAATTTCGAGTTAATGTTGATTAACTTATAGCCCCTCGTCGTCATTATAGCGCGCTACCGTGCTATCCGCGCCCCGTTTCGAGTCTTTGACAGCGGTTTAATTGCGCTCATCGAACTCGTCGAGCGATAAACATTTTTTTAACCCATCCCCACCGTCACTTTGTGCTTTTGCCGAGTTTTCACAAGCACCCGTGCACGCCTCTCTGTTTGCACGATCGATGCGCAAAGGTCTACAATCGTGACCCTATCGTGAAAAATAGAACATTGCGAAATTTCGTAAAATGGCGATGTTGCTCCGGCGTAAAATAAACGAAAATTAATGTAAAATACGTGTAAAATTTATTTAAAAGACATATGTGTAAGTTCAAAAACTAGAATCAGAATTTTTTAAATTTTAGAATAAAATTTACTGTATATTAAAAGTATAAGTTTCAATATTATAAAAATTAACTCAGCAATCTAACAATATATACTGATTCAATTTTGTTTATCTACTAGCCTTTACATATTAAATACTTCGTATATAAATGAATTTTTTGTCAAATAATGTTTTATAATTATATGTTTTGCTAGAATTAAAAAGTAAAAAGAGAAGTTTAATATACAGAAACAAGTTTCTTCATAAAGCTTGTATTTTTAAGATGTATTTGAAGATTGTATTTTTATCCTATTTTTTATTTGTAATATTTATTTTTAATGTTTAAATTTTTCCACAATTGAGTGCATTTATCGACATCACTGTAAGTTTAGTTACACTATAGAGCAAACAGTGATCAAAATTACACATATTTCTTTTGATACACATCCATTGATAAGATCCGATGTTATTTGCATCCATGAAAATTTATCGTCTGAGAATTATTGTCTGAAAGTTTTCTTCCAATATTCTGTTTTTAACTCCTCTGAAAAACAAAATAGATAAAACCACTACGTTTACCATTGCACCGTTGTAACATTTTAATTTACAGAATTAAAGACATTTTAGGTCAATTTATTTATTCAAAAGAAGGAAACTTTGAATCATACCGTGTATCGGAGACGAAAACTTTCTCGCAGTTATATCCGCGAATGTCAATCCGAATGTGAACGCAGAAAACAAGAACACGAACAAACGTGCAAACAGAACGTGCAAGCGGTGGCGATTCTCCGGGACAATTAATCGACGGGACAGCTGCAAGAAGGGCGACCGCGTCGTGTTAACGTATATAATCCTAAACTATTCTCAATAGCGTACGAAACCAACGATGCGGCATGCGAGCGTGGAAGCGACGCATTAGTGAATTAGCGTTTCCTGCCGTTGCAATCACGGTAATGCGACCGTGCGTCGCGCGCGCGCCCGCGCGCCCGCGCGCCCACACTCTTCGGCCGCGGATAAAGTGACGCTTGTACCGTGCACGCGACGTGCGAGCGCGGCCGAGACGATTAACAATTAACAAGTCCGATGCGCGCAAACGCCACGTTTGCGGGATCGCTTTCATGGTCCGTCCGATCTGCGAACTTCATGCATTTGCGGTAGAGAAGAGAGAGAAGAGAGAGAAGAGAGAGAAGAGAGAGAGAGCACCGCGGCAGTCGCGTCATCGATCGTTTCGAGTAATGCACGTATCTACATTAACTCGTACGTTCTTATAAACTAATACGCATAGACTAGCGCGTTTGCTAAAAAAGCCGATATTTTTTTTAAACAATCTCTTCTTTATTGACCGAACGCGTAAAAGTATTGCTGCGCATGATTTTTTTTATCTCTGACTAAATTCCCTATCACGTTTGATTCGGTGTTTATTTATAAAAATGTTTCCGTTTGTGTTTATTTCAGTTTTATTAATTTATATCGTGTTTTTATAAATCGACTGGAACGAAATACGACCTCCCGTTAATAAATATTTCATCGCTTTGTCGGCACGGCATCTTTCCCGCCGATAAATTACGTGCCCCTTTTCGCGGCATGTAATTTGGTTTCCATTTGATTTTAATTTACCGAGACAAACTTGGTACACCGTGCTCCGCTTGCAGTAATGATAAAATTGAAAACCAAGTTTACTTTTCGTTGGAAAAAGAATATTCCGTATTATTTTCGAACTAGATGCCGATTAAATTCCCCCTGCTTTATTGCTTTATTAAAGCACCCGACAGAACGTGGAAATTATTTCGAAGGCACAAATAATTAAAAGATTCTTTTATGTTCGTAGAAACTTATTTGCTCAATCGTCAACCGATCGAGCGGATAATGTGGAAAATTGTTTTCCAAACAATTTTCCAACGCGCTCTATTTCTTCTTCTCTTATGAATCTCACCAATTGCGTAACTTTGTAAACTATCGCTGGCGACACGTGTGTGCGGCATTCTGCATAAAATTTCATTTATCGGCATATATTGTCATTCGCAGTCTGCAATTTTATGTAAGCGCCCGCGGCAAAACGAATTCACTGTTATCACTTGTCGCTTCTATAATCGTTTCGCGCATGTCACATTTATTGGACGAACAGCTGTCTACACGGTACAGCGGGTGTGCAGCGAATTGCGCCAAATAATTTTACTGCGCGACGCCGTTTGCTCACAGCGCGTTGCAGGCCGAGCAATTTTTTAGCGAACTCTTTATCGATTTTATGCTCGATTACCTTCGTGCTATAACAGAAAAATTATTTTACTGCGCTGATGTCACTGACTTGAAAACAATTAATTAAGAACAATATAATACTTTATTTACGCTTTTTCCTAGAAGGTATGTTTAATATCCCGGATATCTCTCTCTTTTTTAATAAAAGATTATACGATGTTAAAATTTGATAATTATTATCTAATATATGTAGATAATTTTTATGTATGTTTTCGCATTCTATAATATAATTCATTTATTACATTAATAATAGTTTAATAATTTTATTACATTAATAATTAAAGAAAAAATGTACTATTGAATTAAATTGTGATAATTCAAGAAAACTCTTTACAAGAAAATAGCTTACAAAGAAAGAGAGAAACAACATCCGAGATGTGACCTCTCAGGTACTAATAAATACTAATATAAAATTTATGATAATGGAGTATGGAAAGTAATATTGTTTAAAAAAATGTTATTTCTAAGACGGAAGAAAATGTTCTTTGAACTGACAATATTTTTGCGACGCGAAGATTAAAGAAAAAATTCTTTCCTTTTTACTAAGCTATGGTAATTCTTTGCTGATAAACCAGCGAAGCTTCTTATGGTACCAGGCACTGGTTGCGCAATGAACAGAGCGTGTTGAAGGATCGTCAGCGTAACACGAAACGTCGTTCCGCGCAGCGGAAGGAGTTCAACCCTGAAGGGCCGCGTATTTCTCGGTGGCTTCAGCGCCGAGGAAAAAGCGATACGCCGACTTGTTCCCTCTCCCCCGACCGAGAAATCTCTGGCTGTCTCGTTAAAACTTTTCCTCTAACACACGTCTCGAGAGCACTCTCACCGAAGACGGTTGCATCCGCGCGCGTTTCGGCATCGTCTTTACCTTTACTTGCGGGATCCAGCGGTTTCTAGATATGCCTCACCTGCACGTGACAAGTGCAACGGGATGACAAGTTTTCGTATCTGCCTGCGCTATTCGCGCGAGCGGTCTCCGTATCGCAGACTCGACCAACTTTGTAACACGATAGTTTCGTTAAATCCGAGAATCGTTTGCAGTTACGCGGCCTTCTTTTCTTGCAGCGTCATGAACGGAAAATTTTCTTAAGAATCTGTGCAATATAACCGTCTCCAACTGTATATAGCGTTTAACTTGTTCGGATAGAAATTATCCAAAAATTTTTTAAAATCTATATGTACAATATGTACCTAGTACTCAAATTATCCCACATCTTAATATTTCTCTTTTATTTCTTTAAAAATTATTTCATATCTTTTTTATGATTTTTTTTACAACTTCAAATCTTTTTATCGGATATGCAACGTTGAATATCACTATAATTAAACATATTATTATTATTTAATTTGTATTAATAAATATTTTTATAACTAGGTATAGAGAAGTCGATAAATGACTGTATAACTTCAACATGTATTTGCCGTATATTGTTGAAGCATAAAGGACGTCGAAAAGGCTGACGAAACGGTATCTTCATATAGTTACACACTATATCAATATCTTTCGTTTATTCCCGGAAGAGGATGGAGGAGGTGGATCCACGCGCAAGTTCGCTGGTCGACTCTGTATTCATCCGATATCGTTTACTTCCTCTAAAAGATGCGTTGGGATAAGAACGACATAAACCGTCCCGGCGAAAGTGGCCGACCGTCCGGTACCACTCGACAGAGGCGTCCCATGGGACAAAAGAAGCGGCTCGCGGCCATAAAAATGGAAATCCACGTGTATGGTTTTTTTTCGACGTATCCCGATCATATGAGCGCGGGACCCGCCATCTTCGTGCTCGACGTAGCGTACCGGGTATAGTGTCCCCGTAATCTCCCCCATTGTGCTGGCGCTGCCACGCGTGTACGCAGATAGGAGCGATTCGGTCACTGCAATCAGTAAACGCGCGCGTCCGGACGCAGGCGTTAACTCGCAAATCTGAACCCGCTTCGTCAGACTTCTCGAAGCTTTTGCTATCCCAACAATATATCGATTTAGATTAAACAAATTTTTATTTTTTGTTTAGGATAAGAAATTAAACAATTACATATATATATACATTTTATAATTTACTACTTTTTTACTTTACTACATTTCTCTTTACTACTTTTTTCTGTTTTGGCTTATTGTTAGAAAAGAGCTATAACCCAGCTCACACACAACACAGTTACTAAAATCACACGGTATAAACACACAGCTATTTCATCGTTACAATGTTTCATAACGTTACGTAACGCCTTACCTAAATTAAACAACTCATGAAACGGTGATACCGTGATGCTACTAGGAATGAAAATGTTTTTGATCCTTATCAGATAATATTTCTACCGGTCCGTCAGAGTTCCGAATGCCACTTCCGAAGCGTATCATTGGTCTCTCCGGCGCTTTTCAGACCGATCATGGAAGAGAGGAGAGTCTCGATAACCTACTCCATCTTCTCCCCGACCCATTTTTATCGCAAGCACGCTATACGTGCAGATGCATACGTGTACTCCGCGCTCCCTCCGCGCTTTCTTCGTTTCGCGGAATCGTGCGGGTTGTGACGGCGACGGATTTGTGATGCGCGATACATCCACCGATGAAAGCGGCGAGCTTACATCTAAAACTCGTTCGTGCACGAGCATAAAGCTGGCTATCTTCCTTGCGAGCCGGACGAGGAGGGTAGTAGATCGTGCTGGATGGTACAGCACATGTGAGCATTGATAAGTACTCATGTTTGTGGCAAGATACATCGTAGAACTCAGGCGACGTGTTTCTACGTCCTTTCATCGAATCACAGATGCTAAAATCGAAACTGAAATGAACGGTAGCTGTCGTAGAGTCCGCGCATCTAAAACAAAAAAAAATGTGTGCAAGGAGATTAAAGTGTGAATTAAGAAACAGGAATAAGAAATATAAAAGGATCGTGAAACTTTGTTGATTTTCCGAAAATATCTCCGATTAAGTTCTTGCGAAGTGTGCGAAGGCCTGAGCGCGCCAACGAAATTGTTTTCGGAAGGAAAAACGCGGAAGTTACGGAAGTTACTGCCGATCGAATTCTCTCTCATTCGATCTGCCACGAGGGGGAAGTCAGCACTGAATTCAACAAGGAATCCGTAGCGCGCGCGTGACACTCCGTATACCGTGTTCGCGCGCGCGAGACACGTGCCTGTGCCGTACATATGGATCGCATATGCAGGCGCAGGTGCGCACACGTGCGAGGCGAGGCACTCATAGAGGTGCAGCCTGCTCCGCGCTGCTCCGCCACGTTCGCACGAGAGCTCGGGTATATACCGCGCGCGGAAAAGACCCCGAGCGAATTCACAATGCAGATACGTTGCATGGCACTTCTCTCCACGGTCTCCGCGCCGCGCCGTGGCATCTTATACATTGTGTGTTATTGGATTTGTTTGGAACTCTTCAAATTCGAGCGTAGGAGAATGTTCTATCGTTGTTTGCAATAACTCGAAACGTGCTGCGACGATTTTCGACTCGCTCATCGAGTAACATTGCATGATGTACCTTGTAAATGCGTACAATGCGTGGAGTAATTGCCAGAGCTATAGACGAAATATATTTCACGTTTATTATTATATCTGTTTATGCCACTTATGTTATTCAAACATAAATTTGTCTAAATGTGATGCTAGGTTTGGTTATTCTCTAAATTTCAACTATTTATAAGCAATACGTTGAAACTGTGAAAGGAAAATTTTCCTTGCGCAGTCTTAAGACGTTCCAAAGAAAGGCAAGTTTTACCAGACGAATAGTTCTGAGATGCGTTGAGCTTTGCGAGACAGTCAACGTGCAAGTATTCCAGAATTTGATTCACATGAAAAAATCTCCCTTCTTTATTTTATTACTGACGCTAACGAGAAGAAACAAATTTCGGATTCGAAAATTGTTTGTCTAAATTTTTAGTAATAAATTGTCTCCTAATAAGTTAATCTTAATAACGGTTAATAGGTGTTAACAAATGATTATTTTGATTGTTCTTTTTATATGAGAGGTACAAAAGGTTTGTTACGTCGAACACTCCGACGAACCACATCATATAATCCTGCGAACGCGTATTTTGACGGTTTTCATATACTGGCGATAAAATTGCTTATGGAGGCAGTAAACGTTGCCTGGGTCAACACTAGAATCGACATATGCGCAACTATTGCAAGGCTTACATGTGCTGGACTGTTTTCATTGTAAACAGTCCGATAAAGTTTACCATTCATTGATAAAATATATATATCTGTGAGAGCACACAACCCCCCGAGTTTCCCAAGTTATATGTCGTTTGTTGACGGTTATGTTGGCGTATCATCTGACCATTCTTTGTTCCGCAAAGATTTCCAACAATAAAAACAGAATTGATGGCTAGTTCACAATGTCATGTTTCACCTAAAATGTATTTTTAAATTTAAAATGTACAATTGATACATATTACAATAATAATGATAGCTGCTGTAATAAATTATTTTACAATCTTATTTGTTAAATCGTACAGTAAATTATATGTGTATTAACTTAATATATTAACCTCTTGTTATTAGTATAACAATAATAAAAGACGTACTGAAATAACGTTCTCCTTACGGTAGATAGATTCTTCGTTCGATTTGAAATTAATTTTTCCTTTACGAAAACATTAAAATATCTCCCATAATTTTTATTATTAACAAATGTAATTGAGGATCTTTTAATGAACTAGGTTTTACAAGAAATAAAAAGTATAATTTTATATATTACTATATCATCTATAATAATATAATATAATTATCTGGTTTATATTATAATAATTGTATGTGTGTGTTTACGCGCTCGCGTGTATGTTAACCATATTTGTGTCATTTATAGTAACTGCATAATATTGCGAATCACCGCATATACGCTGGCAAAACTTGGTTTACATATTAATATTTGTAATAATATACAATATATTATGTGCGACTTCAGCGTGCGTTTAGAAACGATTTCATATTTACCGGAAGTTTGAATAAAATTACTATCATTTAACATGATCAAATTTACTCAAATTTGCTCTAATTTATTCACAACTAATTTTGACCGCAACATGATAGCGTGATGTTCCCGGTAATATAGTGATGACTCGCTATATTTTAGGTAAAGATGCAAATTATCATTTTCGCGATTCTCATGTATCATAAACCAAAATTCAGTTATGAGTTGCATATACATATTAACGCGTGAAATGAAATAAGATATACATAAACAGGAAGGCACTCTTGGTGGCGCTCACTAAAATTTGATTTAGTCCTTACTCTTCAAAGTAAATAGCAGGACCTGTTGCACGCGCCAAATCAAGCTAGCTCGGTTGATGAAAATCACCGGTTGCTCAATTCACTATCTCAATTTACCTTATTTCTCGGGCGCTTCTTTATTTGCGTACTTTGTCGCCGTATCGATTCTCGTTCCGCGGAACTTTAGTTGCTCGTAACGTGAGATTAAAGCAGAAACTCCGGCTTGAAATACCTTTCGTTATGTGCCATTGAATGCACTTAATTTTCTCTAAGCTGGAAGCAGTTAGGCAGGCTATCGATATTTTTAAGTGATTGGTTTAAGCTCACTTCGGTATCGATGCGATTTATGAAGCCGTGCGGAAGAAACTACGGAGGTTGTTGTTTTTCTTGAGAAGAATTTTCTACGCATATATACAGAGAAGAAAAATATTTTGTTACTTATACAACAACACGCCGCAACAAATTGGTTGATTTTTTTTTTGTAAATTCTTAATAAACATATCTGGAGTCAGTACTTTCTTACTAAAAGGATTCGATTTGTTACAATTTCCTAATTTTCATCAGTAACGTTTGCTTTAACTAAACAGATAATGTGTTATCATTTTTCATATATGTATACAAAATATGATATATTAATATTTTTTTCAATTATTTACTGAAATTGGTTTGCTACAAAAGTTTTGCTGTCGTAAGTAAAGCTGATTTCAAGTTTGCGAGAGAATCTTATATACATTGATTTTCAATTAGAATTAAATATAGATCTAACTAATGCGACCTGAATTGCGGACACAATTTTCTTTGAACAGTTGTATCGTTCAGAACTCTATAATAAGGAATATGTAATTTATGCAAGCAGCGCTGGTTTAACTATTTACATGTCTCTCTTTATATATCGAGCTGTTTATACGTCGAGTATTACAATTGTAACGAAGAATTTTTTGACACGTAAATTTTTAAAACAGTACACTTTCTCGGGAAAATGAAGAATATAGGATAACGCAAAAACTAAACATAATACCAAGTGAGAAATGTAAATTGATACAAAACGTTGGTAGCGTCCCCATTCGTATTTAACTCTCAGAACGTTGAATGCATACAAAGCAAAATACAGCGACACGAAAAATTCCTTTCATTATTACGCCACAAAAATCCGGCACTTTAAAGCCAGTTACAAGAAGAGCTCTCGTCCAAACTCGGTGGTTAAAAAGTGCTCAACTAGTTTAAAATACATGTCGCAAAGTCGTGTTTCGAATGAAAGTCGTTACAAGAAAATTGCGGCAAACAATATGGCCTGAACTTAAGAGCAAATTAGAAAAGCGGAGACACAGGAAGTTTTCTTGGCTCATTATTGTATCGCGGAGATTTGCTATTTGAAACTCTTCGCGCAGACACAAATCGTATTCTCATTACGTGGTACACTCGTATTTCTTCAATGAATCCTTTTCCTGTATAATTATACATAATTTTTACTTTTATGCAATTTTAATAGTATATAAAATAAACAGGTTTAATTATCTAATGCATCTTTTTAGTATTTTCACATTTTGACTTAGATATTGATTAATTAACAAGTCTATTATTGGAAAAATAAGAAATAACGAATTTACGATTTTAGTTTCGATGTGTTACGAATTTTTGATACAAATATGAACTGATATAAATTATTGTTTTAATAAAAATCAAAATATTACATCTTACGTTACTTGAAAAGTATATAGCTCATAACTTGTGTGAATACGACCCGTACGGCATTTATAATATTGTATTTCAAAAGTTGAATTTTATGCGCGACGCAACATTATTGCATGTTACTAGGAAAAATCTACATTTTCACAATTTTTTAATATCGCGTTGGCTTTCTCGTATACATTCTAGCAGTACACGTATAACTACTCTTATAGGAAAGTAAAAGCGGCTTATTACCCAGAGATAACATTATGCAGTAGCGGATTATATTTAGTATGACAAGCATTTCGTAAAAATAAATAGTACGTTTTTTTTACAAAGCGCATGATAAAGCTGGTTCTACAGAACGTTTACGTTTGTACGTCCCTTTCATTTTTGCCGCTTTCTACCGATTTCGCACATGGACTACGCTAGAAACGAGGATAGTTGATAAACTCCGGTCTCAGATATTCCATAAGGTTTTTTTTCCCCCCCGGCTATAGAGTTTTACCTTCATTTATCCTCGCCACGCGACAACAGATACCAGAATGGCGGTGGAAATCGCCAAAGCCTACCTCATCACCGAGCTAAGTGACTTTTGTCGTGTCACCGAGCACTTGGCTCAGTCAGGGGTACCGTGGGGCGAGTCCGTGAGGGTCGAAGAGGATAAAAAGAAGCAAGAGGGGTAGTTTATCGGAGAAAGAGAGACGCCAGCAGGCCCCGCAGGACAAAAGTTTTAAACGTACGCGCGCGCGCGCGCGCGCGGGGAAGAAGATTAACGCTTGCAGTTTAATGTCCTAGTTTAATGATACGTCACGTGCCCGCTCTGATGACGTCCATTTAAATAACAGGACTATTATGATATCCGGCGACGGACGCAGCTGGAATTATTTGCGGTCGTGACTGTCCGCTTTAATCTACTTTTTACAATTGTTCCGGCGCATTAATGCCATTTCTTCTGGCTCCGCGGAGGAGGTTCTAGTTGAGCGGAATATCCACGTTCATTTTTGTCCCACCGGAGATTAAAATTTCGATGAGGGATATGGAGGTACGGCGAGCTGTGCTAATTAACTGAAGAATTCTTCTTTAAACGGCAAGATTTATGGCAATCTAATTAAATGAGTGATATTTCCGACAGTTCCGAAATTAAAACTGAATATTACCAATTATCCTATACATGTTTCAAAACTAGTTTGCTTTTGAGTAACATATTGGTATTAACAATGTGTAATGCATTGTTTAGTAAGTAAATCGAAAATTTTTATTTTTAAAATAATGAAGCGACATATAAAAAGAATTATAAAATAAAAAAAGATTTGGATAATTCATGTTAAGACTAAATTCTTTGTTGCTTATATTTAATAAGAAGAAATAATTTCCATGTATTTTTTAATAATATCTTTATATCGTTTTTAAAACATTCTTTAGAACGTAAAGCACAAAAAAAATTAAAGAAAGGTTGTACAACACTTTTTAATCAGAGACCATTACATTTACGTCGACTTTACTCCGACTGTACTCAATCAGATTGAGCCGGAAGAAGCATTTAAGCCATCCATCCCTCTTGTCCTGTTACCGTGTCTGTATTGTCGGTACTGGAGATAATCATTCTCGAGGGTCGTAGTCGCGCTTTTTAATCTGGCTTCGGTCTTTCCGCTTTAGCAAATAAGAGGAAAACGGAGCTTCCCCTGAAGAAAGAAGCAACGTAGCCGAGAACGGGGAAAACCAGGCTACAATTGAGCAATCTCGTGATTGAAAATACTCGATGGGAGGCTGTGCGTAACATTGTGTCCACGTCAATAACGTTTATCCCCCGTTCAGGATCAATCCCACGAGAAATAACGCTCTTTCGTCGCAGCTCTTTCCCTGATTTCGAACTACTGCACCTTTCGGACTCGTCTTGCCCTGCGAAAACTCCGTTGCGAAGCTGTTGCTCTTTATCACGGCCTCATATCGGACTTGAGATTGCGTCGACTCTAGATTGCGTAAGCAGGTTCACTTCATGAGCTGCCGCAGCACAAAATTTCCGTAATAACTATATCCCGCAATAGAGATACCGCGAAACTTTCCCGTATTATCGACCATGTGTTCCGCGCTTCATGGAATTTAATTTAAAGTATCCTGCACCATTACATTCTCTCCTTCTCTTATTCTCGCCACAAACTGGTTGACTGATAAATAATGCTTCTGCAATGTACATTTTCAGGAAATATTTTTTAACAATATTAGTTTTTATTGTTAAAATCATTTTTAATTATAAACTTGGTAGGCAAATCTTTGAGGTGACGTATAAATTGCCGATGTACAAAAATAAATTATAAACTCTAGACATTTATTATGTTAAAGAGAACTATCATTTCTTTTTCTTTATTTAAATATTTCGCCTGTCTAAATTGAAGATCTATTAATCAAATCTTATAACTAAACAAACAAATATAATATACAGAAATCAAATACAGATGAATTCACTAAGCATAAATAACCAACCATCTTACATATTAATTAATTGATTGAGTTTGAAAAGCAAAATATATATAATTATTCCTCTTTTTTGAAGCTAAAGGTAATATATGGGATATAGAATCTGAGGCAAAATGCTTTTAGCTCATGTC
This sequence comes from Temnothorax nylanderi, assembly GCF_030848795.1. NCBI lineage: Eukaryota > Metazoa > Arthropoda > Insecta > Hymenoptera > Formicidae > Temnothorax > Temnothorax nylanderi. The sequence continues at coordinate 693,729 of NW_027249145.1, forward strand.
GATCGGCTGATATGACTATTTGGAACACTCGCTGGTATAATGTATGATCGAAGCGGACCAGAAACAGCAATCTATCAATACAGCAGAGGACGACCGAGCTTTCGTCGCTAATCACTAATTAATTAGTTGTGTCATCGGTAATGGACATTCGGTAGCTTGAATACGTATAAATATCTATTACACACAAATTAACAGATAATATATCTATATATATATTTTTAGCAGCAGTGATGTTCGCAACAAAATTAATGAACATCTAAAAATATAATTATATAATTATCTTACGGAAAGGAAGACGGGATTCTGAAATATTTATTCAAATCTCCAAAATACAACACAGAGCGAATACATATAGTATACGTAAATTACCACTATTACTTATATACTCAACAGCAGAATATATAATAACGGGTAACGAGGATATAATTGTTTACATAATTGTATTGTATCATACTGCTGCATTAATTATCTGCATTGTTGTGCGGCACATGTTTAAAAAATTCTAATATCGGTTGAGACACATCGATAAGCTGCATCATAATGGCCGCTCGTCGCAGGTCCAAAACAGTAATCCATCAATACATCCGGAACGATAGAACTAGCATCCATCGTTAATCTCTAATTAGTCAATTAGCTCACGCAATTTTGCTAATAACGAGCACACATCGTCATCGAGTTCGGCGAATAACGCGGCGCACCTGCTACATAGCATCCGCAACGACATATCCGGCGAACTATAATGTTCAGTCTGTGGTATTCCTGTTATGGTTGAATTCATAATTGGTATTATATCGACGAACTTTAGTCATCTTCAGCTTATGCGCGATTTTACCGTTATCGACATCTTCATAGTGATACCCAATCGAAAATGATACTGCGTTAAAGTCATTTATGGCTTATAATTGCTATACGTGTAATCTTAAACAACAATTATATAATAATTAAATTTGACCGTAAATTATTGCTCCCGCGTAATTGCCGAATATGAATTAGCAAGTATAAATTGTGACATGGAGATATAATGTTTAATTAGTTATTGCAATTTATAGGAATATGAGAATCGTATATTAATAGAGTAACGCGTGGTTTAATCACCATCATTTAAATAACTGATCATAATAATAAACAAATCTTTAACGTTAGTTTGGTTAATAAAATTTTTGAAAAATTGTTAAATAACGTGCAGAATTTTTTTCACTTTTTGCTAATATGTTGTGAAATAATGTAGTATGTTTGCAAGTAGAAGGAACGATAAGTATACATTTTTAAAAATATTACTGGTAATTATATTGCTGATATAACCGTTTTCCATTACATCGGTTTGATACACTCTGTCAATCTTTTCGAAAGCACGAATACTTCTCTCCACCTATGTACGTATATATTCACTTTTATATGGTATTACGTTCGTGCCTCTCGATGAGATTTCGCATCGCATTTCGATATAGAAAATGGAACAAGTTTGAGGAGCAAAAAGCATGCCGCGAGAGCTGCGAACCGCAGGGGAACATTTCCGACGGGTTGGAAAACGCAACCTGCCTTTGGCAATTCATGGCGGTAATAACATTCTTGTAACTTTTCATCTTCACACTCTGCATCCCTCCTCCCCCCCCCCCCCCCCGCGCCTCCCCGACCGTATTTCTATCGGGTGAGGTATCTTTTCCGGCGCGCGTATTGGAATTCTCGCGCGGACATTCACAGTTATAACTTTTACAATCGCAAATATACGATATTTTCTGCACGGCGTTCAGACGCGTAAATGTGAGTTGCATAACGAGTATTTGTATTTAATGTATTAAACGGCGTACGCTTGGTGGAAAAGATTCGATCGCGGGAATATTTGTAATCGGGTCAGAGACGCATTTACTAAATGGGGCGCGATGAGCGCAATTTTGCTCAGCGAGGAAAAATAAACGCCGCGCTATTGCCGCGCACAAAAAACGAAATAATGTAACGCGCGTAATATTCCGGATAAACGTAATGTCATGTAATTGTAATTTTATCGTCGTTCTTACAAATATCGCGCTTTTCACAGGCTATTGTACCTGTGACCATGTGACTATATTGACTATTGCAGCGTTAATGGTAAGATTTGATTACACTAGACAACTTTTAAAAATGGTTCTAGACGAATAATTTTTCTCATTTTTTAACAGGGTCGAGACAAATTACATTATTGTATTTTTAACTTTTAAATTTCAACTCTTCAATATGCAACTTTAAGCATTTAACTAAAACATAATAATGTTACGCAACACATATTTATTAATATTTTATTTTTTACGTAATAATATATTTAATGATTAATAAATGATATTTAGTAGATCGCGTAGAAACGTAGCTATATTTATTATGTCAGAAATTATGTATATAGTTTGAATAGATCTTTCTTCCTGTTCTCGTACATTATACTTATAGATAAAAATTGCATCTGTCTCGCAAGAATCTTCCGCGAAAATCGGTGAATTCATTGATCCTATAAGATCGCGTCGTCGAATGTGCTTATTGAACTGTCGTACTTTTCGCAAACGACTTTCAGAAAATTTCTCGTTCGTCGACTTTCGAGAAGCTCGTGGGTCAGTCCCGTTCTCGCGTCGGATAAAATGCTGTTACTCTCGAGAGATTTGTTGTCGAGATCCAACTGGGACGATAACTTATCTGGACTCGCTGGACTTTAGGGCACTCTGTGGAAAGTTCCCGTGAATAGCGCCAGACTCGCGAGTTCTTGTACTTCAGTTTCATTGTTTCTGCACTCGACTCCGTTGAAGATCGGCGTTGAGAGAATCACGATGATATCTGTGTCAAAATAATAAAGAAAACATCTCCATAATATAATATACGAGGTCGTTTTTTTTTAAATTATTTGTATGTAAGTTAATGTTATAAGAATTGTGTGTCAAGTTCATTGTATCGATTGTTATACATATATTCTAGTTAATAATAAGTTATAGATTTTGATCAAACATTCTTTTGCAAATGCATTCTGTATGAATAACAATCAAAAAAATTATAAAAAATTGTATTGAAATTAAAAGAGACTAAAAATTTTCTTTTTACTTAGTTTTATTTTCTATTATACTTAACGCAAATAATTCTTATTTGACAAAAAATTAACTGCCATCTGTACAGCGTATGTTGTTTGCAATTATAACTGGTTCAGCAATCGTTGTTTGTTGCGCAAAGTTTCGAGATAAATAGATAAATAAATTAGATAAATTACATATTAGAGATATATATGATGCTCTTGCGAAATATGACTGTCCTGTAGTACGTCATTCGTGGAAAACCATACGAACTTTGGGATACGATGTTGAGTTAGGCCATGTAAATAGTAGGAACCAAGCGTGTTGGAGAGATCCCTCGAAAGAACAATACCTCTTTGTCGGTTTGCAAACGAGACTGTTTCGCCCTGCAAACAAGTGATGGTTGCTTAGCTATGCAATAACGATACTGTTCCTACCGCCTGCATTGTTATTTTGGACGAGAACTAGGCGCACACTTCACTCACAGACCTGCTTATATCTGCCAGTTACTTACGTCTAACGTGCCTCAAACGTGTCTCTACACTGTACGTGGAATAATTCCCGATCGATAACTCGTAATAATTCTAATGTACATCCACACTCGTCACGTTATTGTGGTATCACAATTACGTGCGTCATTGACATTTTTTTCTCTTTATTTATACACACTGTCAAGTACCAATTTAAGTGCCTTTTTCCGTTACATTCTTTCTCGAAATTTTATTATTTTAATCAACGTTGTCGTTATAATTGACTATTGTCGCTATTCTTCTCGTGTTACTCCAAACAGTTAGTCACAAAAGTTATTATCATACAAAGGAGTAGCGAATTGCTCCATCAACTGAAGTATGACGTGAAACTTCTCGTTGTTGAATTACAATGCTTTATTTTACTTTTCGACGAACAAATTTTGCTTTTGAAACTCGTTTCAGAAGCTTTCGGCGCTAGAATATAACGGCTATTCCTGCAGAAACTTTCAGAAGGCTTCTCTCGGTGAAAATATTGTATAGTTAAATATACAAATTTACTCGTATATTTGCTGCATTTATCGGCCCGGCAACAATTCCTTTATAACAATTATCAATTCCTCTTTATAATGTAATTCCGGAATGAAATGTATCATGTATGCGAACGAGCGCAATATCAATCGCAACGAATTTTTAATTGCTATATTGAATAATGCCCTGTTGTAAAGCGTTTCAATATTTCGCAGATCTTTGGTTGTTAATATTACTCATCGATCTATTATTATTTACCTGTCAAATGACGCAAGATATAAAGTATGCAAAAATATTCTCCCTGCAAATTCCGATCTGAAACAATTTCAAAATTTATGTATTTCTCGAAAGCTATCGATCGTTAAATAAACAGGTCAAGAGAAAAATAACACTGTAATAATTTTACATACTAGTAGTGATTTTAGATATAATAAATCTGAGACTTTTTTGGTAGTAAAAACTTCGGCATATTTTATTATATTCCAATATTGTATTGGGAATAATATTTGCCTATGTTTTAAAGATGCTATCGCTTCTACTTAAATATCTTATTTTTGAATAGCATTACCTCAAGCTAGATATTTATAAAATTACATCTTCTCTTATATGAGGATAAGTTTTCTAAGATTTTCAAAAGTAATGATTAATACTATACAGTTATTTCAGGTGTACAGTTTACTTTGCTTTTACGATGCTTTCCCAAGAATCACTTCTAAAAGTATTAATTATCATGTTTCACATTCTTCATATAATTGTTTTAGGATATGAAAAATGTTTGCAATTTTATTATCGATGTTTGTATATTACGCGCGATACAGTACAATGAATCCGCAACGGCATTAATCACCGCGTTTATCAGTTAAATGTTATACCGTACCATATGACGCGTGTATTGCGCGATAACCTCGGACAACATTTTAAAAATTTCACGTTGAGGCCGCTCGGATTACGGAAGTCTAATTTCAAAGACACGCAATTTAACGAGCGTCACTCGGTCGATCGTCAAGGCAATAGTGCCATAATTTATGGCAATGGCTGTGTAAGGCATGTGTACGTCCACTGAATATTTTCGCTACTTTTAGCGGTTTGACGCGCATATTGCCGAGCACTTACTTATACAATAAACGTCAAATATTTCTTATGCCGTTGCACCCACAAATGCGCCGCGCGCGCGCTGCTTTGCTCGACGGCAGCGTCTTCACGAGGCCAGGCAGCCGCGTCGTTGTGCAAGTTACTGCAGCGGAGCGTTCCACGTCTTATCTAATCTCCAAGAACGCCGGTCGGTGTCTGCTTCATCGCCTCGGCCTGGTAGTGAGAAAATATTGACGAACATTCTTTCGCTTTTAGCCCACGAAGTAGGCTATTGTTAGACACTTTTAGGGCCACCCATCCGGTTTCCCTTCAATTTACAATTTACGTATGTACAATTATATAAGTGGAGATGTTAATTGAATTGAATACTGCGTTCCCCGATTTGATTTATTCTCCGATCGGCGAAGGTAATAATAATAATAAATTTATTGTTATATTTCTTCATTTCTTCTTTTATAAATACTTCATTAATTTTTAATCTTCTGTAGATATTTAAGAAATAAAATGTATCTGCACATTTCGTATACACCAATAACAAATACTTATTTTTAATGATCCGAATTTAATTGAAGATGCTAACGGAAATTATAATTAGCTTTGCGATTTTTGATCGGACGACTTCAACGACGTTTAATTAAAACAGGAGAGTATACAATATCTTTAACTGTTGAACATTCTTTGCAGATGACGATCGACATGGCGACGTCGTAAAATCGACGCGGCTCCTCATTCTTCATGGATCATAAGTGATAACGCGGGAGAGAAATGATCATCATTGTGGGACTCCGTGAGAAACGCACTCCTTAACGCGACTCGCCTATCCAAAACGTCGCCGAGCGTCGTCATGACGCGTCTGGATCGCGCATGAACGATCGCATGCCACTCCAAAGACCACCTCGTCGACGATTCCGGATGAGCTGGTGACTCGAGCGACGTGCCTGACGTCTAACAGTGTCTGACGGTGTCAGGTGCATCGTAATAAAAAAGAAAAGAAAGAAAGAGAAACGCGGCACGCGAACAGCGCAAGCGAGAGAATTGCGCGAAATAGTTTGTCGTCAACGCGGCAGAAAAGTACGCGAGTGTGTCGTAAAAAAAGAGACATGCGAGGGATGCGTCCCACCGACGAAGGGTGGGGTCTTTGGGTACCGATAAGGCTTATCCGGAGATACGATGGTCGGCAACTGCGCTCGTCGAGTCATCAGTCGTAGTGCTCAGGTGCCGTCGACGAGATCGTTTCGCCGCTCAGGTCACAGTGATCTCGCGATTCGCGCGCCGTTCTGCAGCTCCGACGAGGTATCTTGAAAGTGTCGCTTCCGGCCAGGTGTCCAGTGGTGTCGCGTGAGTCCAAAAGGTACGGGGAAGTCGCGCGGTCTCAGTGAGAAAAAGAGCCGCGGGGGAAACGCGCTATAAAGTCGAGGACGGCGACGAGCAAGAACGATAACGGGCAATCACTGCCACGAGAGCGATTAATCGCCGTTTCCAGGGTGCCTCGAGTTTTTAATTTGACGCTTTAGCGCGTTAAGTGGGTGCCGACAAAGAGCGTCGACGTGTACCGAGGGTGTGGGTGAGAGCGGGCGAGGAGAGGCGAGGGGGAACGGCGAGGCGAAAGTTGAGTATAGAGCTGGAGAGGCAAAAATGTGTACCGGACAAAAGGTTTAGGTGTAGCATATCAAGATATAGTTTCTGTTCTCCCCCTCTCCTCTCGTCGCGCCTTTTTTTCCCTCGTCTCTTCACTTTTTCGCTGTCGCTTACGGCATAAGCCCCCGCAAACGACGGTGCTCCGTCTCTCCTCTATTTTTCCTATTTTTCTCGCCCACAGCATCATGCGCTTTGTACAGCTTCCGCCTCATGTGTTAAATTATGTGCGATCTCTTTGACATTCGACAACCGTTGTAGTTCCGGTAATTATATCCCTCCGTTCTCGCCGTGAATTCTCGCTCCTCCACTTCAACTCGCCTTTTCCCTTCAAACCAGCGCATTCCTGGCGCCCTCGTCTTTTTGCCCTCGACTTCGGACCTTCAAATGTAATCCGCAAGAAGCTAAAATCTCTTCACCGTGAGTTCTTACACCCGTCGCGTCGCGTCGGCTCGGCTTCTCTTCCTTCCGCGTTTTGCAGTGGCAGATTTGCAAGTATCTATTCAATTCTCTCTTGGTTTTGCAAGAATAGATCTAGTAAAACCGACGGAACTTCAAATTATCTCAACTGCGACTCTTTTAACTTCGCCTTATTTTATATAATCGCCGGAAATTCTTTTCTTAACCTCATTCTGTTAATGATTAGTGCCGTATGAACGTTTTCCGAGTCGCTGTGACCGAATCGCTTGCACAATGTTGAACTTAAAACATAAAAAAATTAATAAATTAAGAAAAGTTGTAAATTCATATTATATATTACGTACAGCAACTGTCCTTTCTTTATCTATACTCAACTTTTCGCTCAGAGATCAATTTTGATTAAATTTTAATTAGATCACATCAGCAAATAGAACTGTCACGATTAAATAAAAAATTGGACTCAAAATCTTGGAAAGCCGCAAATAATAATTTCTATGTCAGATTTTGGATCGATAAATAGAATTACATATATATTTTATTTAAATTTTTACTTCAATTTATATAAAATAAATAAATAGGAAGGAATTTCCATTTTCATTTTTCAAAATTCTATTCCAGAATTCTTTTTCAATTACATCAAAATTGAAAATATTATTTATAAATGGAGTATACTCAAATTAACCATACGATATAAAGTTTATATAAAATATAAAAAAGGAATATGTGACACATTTGAAGATTCTAACTGCCATCCACTTTTCCGCTTCATAAACTCTCCCGCTTTGGTTTCGTTAAAGTTGAAGAGTCCATAGAGTTTCGTCCTATTGCGCGCGACGGGAAATCGGCAAATGCTCCTTCGCGCCAAGTCGCGGAAACTAATTCGAATTCTCAGGCGACGGATTCTCCCCGTCGTATCGTTCCGCTGAAGCTCCATCAGTTTCTTCCTATCGCGCGTATCTCCCACGTTCTTCGTTCTTCGTTCTTCCGCGCCGCGCCGGGGTTTCCAAGACTTGACCCGCTGCGAGAACGCGCGCGCGAAACAAAAGGGAGTTTGCGAGCCGGTAATTCGGGACTCGGGATTTACGCAGATGGGAAAGGCGAGGCGACTACGAGGTACGAGAAAGGTGAGAGATAGGAGGTGGGAGAAGGAAGAAAACCGGCGGGCGGTAAACGGGCGAGAACGGGCAGCGATATCAGCCTCCTTTTCCATCCTCGCTCGCGCACCGCACATGACTCGAGTTTCTAATTAAACTTAAACTTTTAATTGACTCGTTGTAAAGCAGTTTACAACGCACGCGCCCGCTTAGTCAGTTTTTCTCCACGGTGTCGTCCCGTATTCTCCACAGTTCGGCGCTCGTCTACGTGCGTTTCCCACGTCTACGCCGCGTTTTTCGTTCCGCATGGACAGATTATAATGACGAACATGCAGTTTGCAGTCGATAAGACGCTTAGGATCTTATTAAGAAAAATAGTTGAGCATATTATACTCACGAGGGAACCTCGCGAAACCGATAATTCTGATTTTGATGAAACTTTACACACATGTAGGGGGGAGGGGAGTAAATAGATGAATTTGGAAACTTTTAGTTGTTCAGAATTTTTGAGTTTGCGAGTTTTCCTCGTCAGTGATAAATGACGTTGTCCTTATGTTGCATTATTTTAATATAGTGTTATATAATTTTTAGCATTTATATAACATTCAATATTTCAATTAAACGAGCTAAAATTTCTAATTAACTGTTAACTGTATAAAGAAAAATGTTTCTGCTTCTCTTTTAGTATATCTGGATATATTTTTATCCTCAAAAATTTGAATATACTTAGAAAACTTATTTTGCGCACACAATTGATTAAATTTTGTTAGATTAAAATAAGAAGCAGATAATATAGGAATACGGGTATCAAATTAATAATTGTTTTACATAATTTCTGTGAAGAAAGTAATTTTAATTCGATCTCTGAACACGAGGTTTTCGTGAAACTGATAAAAATAATATCATTAAACGTGGAGAATTAGAATATTCAGGAGAGACAAAAATAAATATACAGATGGATACGTGATTTAAGCCGGTGTTCATAGTTAGATCTTATATTTAAGATCATCTCAAGTTTATCTTTAGAGGTTGTATTATACAATTTGGTTTATTTACTATGGAATCTGAAGATGAACTTAAAACGATCTTAAACACATATAAGATCTGACTGTGAATACCGGTCTTGATTATATTTTTAATTATTTTTATAATCAGTCCGCATCGGCAGTATTGCACATACTGTATGTCAGTCTGCATGAATCTTAAATTGATAACGAATGCATAAGCTCGTTGATTAAATTTAATGACGCGTGGATCGATAATCACATACATAAAATCATCCGTGAATGTAGATAAAATCCTTATCTGTCACCGATACTTGTCCACAGGGTTTCGTATTCGCACCCACAACTGGATCGTGTCACAAGGGATCTCAAAAGACGCTCCAATATCCGTCTGAGTTCTAAAGTATACGAAACGAAAGGTCGGATCGATCGCTGTCAGGAGTCGCGACGCTCGTACGAATTGAACAAGACTTCAGCGGGACCAGTCTTTTCGGCCGCGTGCTCTCGTGTTGTCGTGCTTAATCCACGTGATGAGTGTGTGCTCCTCGTGCTAAGATTTCGAGTCGTCGTTATTCGTGTATCGAAAGTGTCCGGTGCCGTTCTCGCAGTTCGCCTGAGACCCTTGAAGTTATAGCTTGTTCGTGCACGGTACAGTCGAGTTTGAGGGTTGACGCCTTCAAACCGTAAGCGTACAATAATCCTGTCTTCCTCAAGGATAAACGAGACCGAGCGAAGGAGGCACCGACTTCCGGTCGCCAAACGAACTCCGATGAAAATGCTACAGTCACTGACCGCTCTGGCGGGTAAAATCTCGCCGGGCTCCCCCACCGACAGCAACGCTAACAAGGTGCACATGCATAATAACAACAATAATAACAACAACGTGGTGCACCACCATCCCTACTCCAAACAGCAGACCCAGCCGTCTCCGTCGCACTCGGCCAACGGCGACCAGAAGGAAAATACGTGAGTTTTTTGTTGTTGTTTTTATATTGCAAAGTTTAAAAAAAACTACAAAAAGGATTTTTGTGTATTGGTTATTTTTAGTTTAATATAGGTAATCGTATTTTTAGGGCCAGATAAATAACTTAGATTGTCAATGGCATTTTTGTTTTATTATATATAAAGTTTTGCAAATGGTAAATAAGGATTGTGACAATTATGGTGGTTTTTGAAAATTTTTTGCTATTTTTTGCAAGTATTTTTGACAGTTGCAGATCAAACAGTTATTGCGCAAATCACGATATTCTACAGAAAGCGTAGGAATATTAAGTAACAATAACGTTAGATTATTTGCTGCTGAGGCAAATTGTTAATTGCAGTAACAAAACTCAATGACGTTCATTTGTGCGTTGCTGAATAATTACTGACTAATGTGAAAGTAGGTCGCCCATGTTACGATTACTCATTTCACACTGATAACAGAGGCTACGGAAATTTCTGCATTATGCCAGATTGGCAAATCTCATAGCCCATCGGAAATCTATTAAAATGTTTTGTTTACACTGTACGGCTTATATACATCATACGGAACTCCGTGTTATCGCCGCATTTCGGAGTTAATTAACATATTCAAGAGGCGGTTGCAGCCGAATTAACGTTAACCGTGTGTAACTAGAGTTTCTTGCTTTGTACCAATGATATAACACAGCGCAGCGTCGCACCTGCACCTGTTATTGTACCCAATAATTGTTACTGAGCGCGTTACAATCGAGAAAAAACTCCGCTATTGATGAACTTAAGATTACGCCACTAATTTATACCACATTTGATTATAATATAACGGTGACTAATTAATGAAAAATACTCTTACGTCCTAAATTTGTCATGATACAATTAATTTGATATAATAATGTTAATAAAAGAGCTGTACAACGGGGACTCGAATTATTATTACAGCTCATAAGGGTTTTATTCGTAAAAGATTGAAATAATGCTGTTTTTGCTAAAACAATTGTGAAAAAGTTCTTTTATATTCGCTGAGAAGATATCGCGGCCTTTTTTGAGTAATCGTTGACTTTAGACTTTTATTTTTCTCTCTATTTTAATTCATGGCGGACTACTGGAAAATGTAATTTAACGCTTATCCTGTGCCGTTTGTGGCTCGGTTCTTTTTTTTCCATAATTTCATTGCTCGCGAAAGCTGAGAATGAGATACCTCTTGGCATGGAAAAAACCTGCCGTGAGAATATCCGATACGAGACTTCCTTCGTAACGGAAATTCAAGCGGAAGAGAAGAGGAAGCGCATATAATATTAGGGGCACAATATATAAGAAACATTACGCTTTGAAGCGCGCGCGCGCGCGAGCGCGCTCTTCCTTCCCGTGTCGAGTCAAGAATCCTCCGGAACATCTTGATCAGGAAGGACAAGATTTCTAAAATAAACAACGTAGAAATCCAAATTCCGCTAATTGCATCTCATCAGGCTTTCAGGCTGAGAGCGCACGAAAATGCGACCTTACGTCATCGTAGATAATCCGTAACTTTTTCATAAGCACGGCTTTAAAAAGGCTGTTTACGGGGACAAAGAGGCTCCTAGAACAAGGGCTCACGTTTCTGCTCTATGTTCCCTTCTAATGGAAAAAGTATTTATGCGCGGAAAATGTCACAACGTTCTTCATCATCGTAAAGTATTCCCTTTAGCGTGTGCTCCGGTATTCTTTCAGGAATCATAAAAGAGAGAGAGAGAGAGAGAGAGATGGAAGGAAAGAGCGAGAAGATGGTGTAAAGAGAAGAGAATGGAAAAGAGAGGAGGGATAAGGGAATGTTTGTAGAGAAAAGATTCTTTTTTCATCGTCGAAAGTCAGGAGAGTGTCGCGCGCGCGCCCTTCTTCATTATTTCGTTACGTCGCGTAAACGCGTCTCTCCCTAGAATGGTATAAGGGAGTTGGAAAGGCCTAAAATAACTCGCCGACATTCCTCCGATGTGAGAGGGCTAAATCCTCTCCCTCGACCTTCGGTGCGACGTGAGACATTGCGCTATTCTTCACCTCTCTCATCGCTGCTCCTAAGTCTTTTTCATCTACCCCCCGCCGAGTGGATGTCGCTAAAATATGTACCCGTCTTATGTAAAACGAGCGCGATTCGAAGACCGGAATTTCTCCTATTTTTTTTAAATGCTTGCCGAGGCTTGCTAAAATTTCAATATAATGAACGAATGCATTTGAATAATCCGTGAAATTACAAAAATCTGATCGCATAAATTAAGAAGAATTTTTTTTCAATAAGCTATAGTTGTCCAGTATTCGGTAAATAATAAATTATCGATTGAAAAGGGCCCTCAAAAAAGGTTGGGAGCGTCCATTTATCAGATACGGCACATTTTAGGGGTGAAACGCTCGTAAATAATTCGCGCAACATAGCCGGTTTCTGTGTGACGTAAATAAAAAAGTGATAGCTTATATAAAAATATTATTCCAATAGATACTTTATCCATTTTTTTATTAAATGAATAATATGTGCGCATTTTATTAATATTCCTATGAAATTTAATTTTTATATTGTAGGTATGCTATCAAAATAGTGTGATAAAAGAATAATGATTGAATAGGGCGAGAGTGTAACGATATTTCGTCAGAGATAAATTATTTTTTTTTAATATAATTACTTAACGCGCTGCCGATAAATCACGTAAAATGGTATCGCTAAATAGAAAGCGTAGCATATTGTCACGTATAATGCCGGTAACATAAAATAAATGATATATCGATGTGCGCATGACATATGATGTTTATTTTAATTTTACGCCATGCAAATAGGTATGTGTCGATATTGCCATATGACGCATATTATTTACTAGCTGGTTACCCGGGCTTCGCCCCGGAGAACATATGTAATAAGACACGCAAATAGTCTCTCTCTCTCTCTCTCTTTCTCTTTTCACATACTTTTAGTAAAAATTTGATCTGTAATTCTTTGAGATTCGGTCAATTATTTCCCGAAAAATTAGAAAAATTAGAAAAACCGGTTTCCAGAAAATCGGTAACAAAAAACTATACACATAGTGGCACTCCCCGGAAAATTCTACCCCTATTTCATATACTTTTGGTAAAAATTCGGTTCAGGGATTTGGGCTGGGCGTTGATGAGTGAGTCAGTGAGTCAGTCAGTCAGTCAGGACATCTTCCTTTATATATATATAGATGGCGTTATCTGCGATGTATCGCCACAATGAGCAGTTTGGTTGCATCATTTGCTTTAATAAGCGATGCACAATGCGGCGCGATATAAATAATTTTTTGCCTAGATAAATAATCTATATTTCCTTCCGAACCGAGCGAGGGACGCGATTGTAAGGTAAATTGTTACATAAGTTTACAAGAGCGCACTAACGGTATACTACAGGTTCCTTGACAATTGTAGGGTTTAAGTGATATGTGCGACTCTAGGGAGGAATTCATTTAACAAAAGGGTCGCTGTGGATCCCTAAAGGTCGGTATACGGGGGGTTCCTTTATCTAGATTCGAATGCCTCACCACGCTGGAAACACATAGAAATTAATTTCTACTTGTCGACAGGTACGATTTCTATCTCGCCTCGGAGAACGATTAGGGTATCCCGCGCAGTTTACTCACTGTGAATTACATAAATATTTGTCGCCTTCGAGCTACGCGAATAGCGTTCCACGTTTGCGCGCGTTCGTCGCATTATCGCACCGTATCTAGACACAAGCACTGATAACAATTCTTATCAAATCTCACGCCATCTTAAATGAGGCAAAACGTTCTTTCTTGTACTTTGTTTGCAGTTCATGTTAATTTATCGTATTTTGCGCAATATATTTCCGATTTAAAAATCTGTTCGTAAAAAATCACTGATACGTAGATTTAAGAAGATAATAACATGTAGATACTAATACACTAACATACTAATACACTAATACACTAACATTTTTACAATAATAATATATAGTGTATACGAATAAACATTATTTATAAATATATTATGAGCATTCCAAATGCATGTTATTTGACTTGATTTGACTCTTGCAAACATTAATTAATCGTCACTAATCATTTCCTCTTATAAATAATGTTTACTCTCACAAAATGCATTACTCTCCCGACTTTTGTTAGTAACATCGATCATGTATCTCAACCTGTCGTGTCATCAGCACGCGTCTATTCGTATGCCATTAATCCGTGGGGCTGCAATACTTGCGGCTCGAGAGTAACACTGGCGAGATTGGAAATTATATTATCCAACGGGAGAATTGGAACTCTCTGCAAACAGCATTACCGCGCCATCCATCTTCCTATCGGCACCTCCTCCAACAAACTTTGCCAATAGATCATTTTTCTATCTTCGAGTTGTCGTATCCGGTCACGTATCCTGGCCGTAGATTCTCGTATTCTGCTTTCGTAGCAGGTTCCATGGGGGCTATTCGGATCGCTCGCATACTCGCCGGTCGCGTCCGCTTTCACGAAAATTAAATCCGTATCGATGAAGCGTCGAACGCAAAGTCCGAGTCCTCTTTTCCGCACTTTTACTCGCGGCAGAATCGATGGCGCGCGTACGCGACAGACATCGCATCGCGCCGTTGTCGCTCTCTCTGTCGAAAGCAGAAATGAGAAACGCTTAAAATCCGCGCGCGAAGCTACCGACGCACGGTGCAATCCTGTCGGGAAGAATCGGAAAGATTTACCAAAGCCTCTGACGGAAATCAGGACATCAGACGTGAAGAGTCTGCGGTACCATTGTTAGGCTTCGGTACTTCAGCGTCTCTCGTCCTGACAAACGTTTTAGCGACGAACGCGATCGTTCCTCGGATAGCGAAAGAAAGATGAAACAGATAACCCACGTCTGAAACTTGAAGCTTTCGTCTTCTGATTCGATAAAATAAAACCGATATTGCTCTCTTTTTTTTAACAATAAAGAAGTTGAATCAATATATAGATTTAATTTACTTTTATATGAACACGATGGATGCTGAAGAGAGAAGAAAGACAAATAAAAACACAATATATAATTATATCAAATACTAATCTTCCGATAGAAGCTCTTTCTTTGTAAATGCTAATAATAATAAATAGAATATAGGCTTTATTGTTCCGTATGAGATTACAATGATTTTCATTACCAATATTAATAATAAATACATACTCTTTTATGAGATTTGTTAAAATATGAATTGAGACATTTTTAGATATCGCAAAAGCTTCAAGTTTGACATTTTTATCCTTCAATTTATTTATTCCGGAAGGAGCTTGTCAACACAAAATTCCGCTAAATCTTTTCAAAAGTGCTCGGCATGCACTTCTGGCGAGCGTACGAATAAGAGACATAAGGAGTCGTGGGGCGGGGAGGAGGGGAGAGGGGGAAAGAGGCGATCTCGAGTGCTAGTAGCAGTCTGGAGAAGGAAAGGACGGTGGGAGGCATCGTCTGAGAAAAATCTCTGACAAATCCGACAAATCCAAATACAGAAAATCCTGCCGAGCACGCGCCTATCCACCACTTCAGGGTACGACGCCGTCTTCCTTTTCCTCATAGCATCCCTCCGCGCATCCGGCCAAACCACCCAACCCCATCCACCCTCCCCCCCCTTCCTCCACCTTGGCACGTGTGCAGATGCTGGGCGTCCTACTCGTGTCGGTGGTTACGCGCGTTCTCCTCGAAGGCGTAAGCAGTTCCCGAGCATGGCGTCGCGTCGCGTCGCGTCGCCCATGAGGCACGTAGCACGTAGCCGTGATATTGTCACATGCCTCCGGTGCAAAGCTCCAAATTGTATCGTCGTCGCCCGTCGCGGATGCATGTGCGACCGACGACTCTCTCCTCCGCGTGCGTCTGGTCGCGCACCACCCTTCTTTCCGGCCCACCCTCCCGGCTTTCCCACCCCACTTACACCGACGACAATAATATCCGACACGCTCCGGCTATTCCTTCTCTTTTCGAGCTGACGGCATTGTCTTGCAGTTTTTCTCCCTTTTCTCTCCCGTCTCTAACCGTGCGACGATCGAAACGGCACGTCCGAAAGCGCAGAACGTAAGAACACGCTATTGAACTAAAAAAATGTCTACTTCATAATAGATTTCTTGTTTGAGCGAATTTTAAACATGTCGCGACTTTATATCAAATTTTATATTGAAATGAATCATGAGGTAAACTGTCATTGATTATTATATTATTATATAACTTTTTAGAACATATAGGATTCAGTATATGTTTTATTAAAAGACCTTTTTTTTATTGAAATTCAGTAATTTTCTGTCAATAATTCTAAGTGCTACTAAAATTTAATGTTATTACGTATACCCAATATTTACTTAAACTATAATTGAATTTTGAGCTAGTAATTTGTTTTAAATTACATTTTTACAAACTTACAACAAATACATATTTCTGATAATATCTTGACAAGTTGGTCTTTGAATAATTTATATTTAATAATTTCGAAATCGATGTTTGACACGTTTGTTCTAATGTTACTTGAGAAGGACACTTTCCGGAGATTGAATTTTGCGCAGCCTCGTGTCACTATTCATGCTTTCAGTGACAAGCTGTTATCCTCTCGCCCCAGATGCTCGTGCTACAAACGCGCACTTACCGGATATTTATTCATCATAATTCAATCCCTCCGTCGCATCTCGCCTTCGGTGCGCGGCGAACCGATCAAATTCATCATGGTGGAAGGCAAAATTTTATCAACGAATCTATTTAAGCGGATAACGGAGTCGTTACTTTGTTCGCTAATCCGCGAGCTTCCGGCGGGGTGGTTCGTCCGCGGGAGCGCTTTTAACATCCGGTAATCTGTCGACGGTAATCTTTTTAGCCTCCCCGTGGCTGCCGACGCGCCAGTAGTACAGAATCGCGAAAGAGAGCGGGAGCACGAGTGAGGCCATGGAGAATAGGTGCGCGGAAGGTGGCGGTCGCGAGGGTGCGATTTACAACGATGTAATTTGCCGAATCTATAAACCGACCGCGAAGTAAGCGTAACCACTGATGGATAAGTAATCCATCCAAGTTACGCCCGTAGTAGTATGACTCATAACATATTCCATTGTGCTATTGTCATTTTCCTTGCCGTTGCGATGACATAAAATCCAACCATAAACTAATCCTATTTTTTCTTGTTCGTCGCGCAAGTAAGATGTTCAATTATTATTAATCTTCCTTAATAGAATAATTTAAGATTTTTTCAATCGTTTTCATTTAAATATAAGCAATACAGGAATACTTAGAGAATTTTTATTAGATCTGCAGAATCTGTGGAAGAATATTAAAAATAAATAAGAAATAAAAGAGAAGATTTATTGGTAGCTGCTGTGCTGCAATATGCGATACCTTTATTTTTTCCTTCGAGTTCACGTATATGATGCTAAATAATCTTAATCACAGCTTGGATTAAGCAACGGTACTAAATCTCGAAACTATATGTGAATCTCTTGCGTATAAAATAGAACGTATCCATTACAATAGAAACCAAGATTAACAAAGTTAAGCTTCAGAATGATATTGATCGAAAGGATTCCGCCGTGAAAAGTTTACACGAGTCCGAGCTGCGAACTTTCTGCTGAGCATATTCGAGTATGTAGGTATTTATTGTTACTTTTATGTTCTACAATGCATGTTGGTTGTCAATGGTGCTCATGTTAAAGGGAAACGTGCACTTTTATCAATTATAGAAACAAAATTACACGTCCTGTTATACAAACGTTGTTATGCAGTGCTAATTAAATTTTAATTAAAACTGTCACCTGCTCGTGTCATTGAGTTATATATGACGATGACGCATATATAACTAAAATCAAGTGATGCAATTATATTGCAGAACGCTTAATAATTCTATGTAAATACTTTTATATGAACACAATAGAGTATGAGGCTAACAATAAGTGGAGATTAATGGCGAAAGGAAATAAGACAACAAAATCATTTCGTAGCCATAAAGTCAAAATAAAATTTAGAAATTTTTAGAAAATTAGCAAAAATTTAGAAATTTTATAATTATTGAAACAGATGCTACTGTATATATTTTATTTAAAGAGAATTGTTGCAAATTTACCAATAAGTAAATTATTTTCGAAAAGGACAAATGTCGGGAAAAATATTTTGCGTAGAACAAAAACATATTGACCTTTTTAAACGCGCATCATAATAATGCATTATTAATATATTGTTTAAATTTAAATTTGCCAAACTCGTTAACATTTATGCAAAAACATTGTTTCAAGTTTGCGACGCAATATTTATAATTGTTGTAGGAAAACGCAACTGTTTATCGCACATTCGAGCACTCTATTTTACGCGATAAGCGTAAATGCATTGGCAAACTCGCGCCGCGCGGAACGACAATGTGCAAATTCGTAGCGCGATAGAATTCGGTTGTTGTAACAGCCGTCGATGCCGCCGCGTTTCGCATTGCCTCGATTCATTATCAACGCCGCGTTCGTGCTAGGAATCGCTCGA
Organism: Temnothorax nylanderi; assembly: GCF_030848795.1. NCBI lineage: Eukaryota > Metazoa > Arthropoda > Insecta > Hymenoptera > Formicidae > Temnothorax > Temnothorax nylanderi. The sequence continues at coordinate 712,400 of NW_027249145.1, forward strand.
ATAGTAAAACGCGCGCTCGCGAGGATGCAGCAGGCAGGTCTGCTGCTGCGGTGGTTGAAAGGAAAAGTTGCTCGTCCTAGCGACCTACTTCCTCCGTCGCGCTTGTCGTCGGCAACTCTCGTCTCGTGTTCCCAAGCTCGGCGTTGTTGTTTACAACGGCGGTCCTTTGCAAACGAACAAGGAGCCTCTTTGTAAAAGGGTTGTTATAATCGAGCGGCATTCACCCCACTGTCGCGCGAACGTTCTATATCGCCGGGTATAAAGTATCAATGGGTATCTCTCTCCCCGTGTCGCTGTGAGGGAAACGGAAGCTCCGCTATGCGAGAGACACAATTAGCTACGCATAAATTACAGCGCGGTGGTTCGATCGTGATGCACAGATGCGAACAATTGCTTTGAAAAAAGCCGTTGCGTTGTATCGATGCATCTTTCTGAGAGAAACTGACGATGAAAATGATACGTAACGATTTAAAAAGGTAATGTAAAATTGCAGATTACATGATTTTTTTTTAAATTAGAAATAGCTGCCTAGAATTATTTGATGCTGTGCGTTGAAGAACAATGAATATATGGATATGGAATTTATTAAGATTCAGATATTGCAAATTATTTTTGTATTCCAAGAATATTATATATTGCGTGGGACGTATTGGTCGAACATATGTTTACGTAGTACACACGTACATTTAATCCATATGGATTTCCTGGATGAATTATCGCGAACAGCCTCAATTTTTTGACGATAAAGATAAGCGAAGGCGAAGTGTCACGTGCAACGAGATAAGGATAACTGGTATCTTCGGAGAGTGAGGCGTTTTAATTGACGATTTTATTGTCTCGGTTGCCTGATTGTCCTATCGAGTGGCGTTTCATCGTATCGGAGAAACGGCCTCTGCCTCCGCGCGCGCGTTCTCGTTTCTCTTTGACGATTAGGACTTTACACGGTACGGGAGCCATATGAATAAAGGATAAGGGCATATGTAACGTACGTCGAGACGGCGCGGCAGGCGCACGTACGTGGTCGTACGTACCGTAAACACGTGCCGACACGTACTATCGATCTCGTGTAAAATTAAAGTGCACGCCTGCAGTTCCCGCAGTCGTAGCACTCGTAAATTATTCCCGCGACCCGAGCCCTTGACCTCCGTAACAATTACCGTGATTCTAGAGAACGTTGCGCTGCGAGCTCGCATTTATCTCGCGCGGGGCGAACGCACGGACTTTTGACAAGAGTCATTCGGCTGCACCATATCGTTACGTCGCGTTACGCCGCTCGCGAGTTCGGCAACTGAGCCGCCTATTAAATCGCTCGGAGAGTGCTTGAACTTGATTCCCAGGACACGCGATTCCTCGCGCGATCGATCGGTTCGCAGTTCACCCACCTTTTCCATTTGGGAATAATACCCGCTTGCACGAAAGGATTCTTATCGCCTACTTCAACGTCCGGTCTCTTGATGTAATCTATCCGCCACGAAATTAGGCCATATCTAATTTACACGAATTTAATTCTAGATAATTCGGCCTTCTCGACTAGACTTTTTAGAATCAATGCTCTCTTAGGGAAAATCGATAGTAAATTCAAATTTATATTCTCTGACAATAAATATTTTCGCAATTTGACTTTATACACACATATATATAGAATTTCTGTTATATAAAACTAAGTTAAGCTGAGTGAAATCTAAAGAAAATTAAGCTAGTTTTTAATCTTAATTTATCAAATATTAAATTGTTTGAATGCTTATTATTAAAGCCTCGATATTGAAGTCTTTATTCTATTTTTCATTTAATTTTTAATACTTGCAGTTGAAAAGAGATTTGTGGGTTTAGGATAGTTTGCATATATGGATTTGTCAAGCTTTGTGTGTTCTTTATGATTTATCACGTCGCATGTAACACAATTTATTCTTGTATTGAATTATTGAAAAGACATTCGAATTTGAAATAAATGTTTCCCAAAATATCACTGGCCAAGTTAAACGAGGTCTGGTGATAATGACTATCGCGTAATTTATCTCGATTAGCGATATGCCCACGCAACACGAGAATGATCGATCGGATCGCAAGCTTTCCGACCTATCGAGTTATTCACGTTCTTGTAATGATATAACACATCATTAACGTAATCCTGAATAATCGGTCCGTACGAGTAATATTTTCCGATTACATCTTTGCCATACGTTATTTACCCGCAACGTTAACCCGGAAAACGTTACGGTTGACATAATTACGAAGAAATCGATTTACTTTTAACAGAATTTATTGTATGCATCATTTAACTTTTTATTGCATGGAAGAGACACGCTATTTGCATATTTACTTATTTTGCATACTCTCTATTTATTTGATAGCTGGAAATAATTCTAGTCTATAATCAGAAAAATTACACAGGATAAAATGAAGCAATTCTTCTTTTTTCCTCGGTCGAGATAAGCAACTGGCTCCAGAAAAGAGGCACTTCATGGTTTGGTATTTTCTAGAACTTATCCTTTTGTTTTAGATCCGTCTTCCTACAGAAAGCAGCTACACGAAAGTCCACTCCGGCCACTTAGCGAAAACTAAGTTACGAAGTAATTTTTCATTTTCCTTAACTGCCAGGTGTCTTACTGTATATCGGTTGATTCGATGAGAAACATAGAGGAATGTCTGTAATCCAGTTAGGAAGTATTTCTTGAAGCTGCGCTATTAGATCTCTTCGATTCGCTTCCATCTCACTCGCCGTTCTTCACGAAGTCGCGTTACAGCAGATTTTACGATAACTCACAAATACGATGCTTCGACCAATAATAAAACTAGACAAAGATTAATTTAATCATTCTTCTTGTGATATGCAATATAGACAGTAAAAATGATTAATATGTATTATATGTGTAGTTAACAAAATCTCAAAACTTCAACAGATAGAAGCAGGCAGTTTATGGTAATATCAAGTGCACACAAATTTAAAAAAAATATAAAAAAATTAAATAATATATAATTGTTAAATATAAAAATTAGAAACGGAGTTATAATTTTTTGCATATTAAAAGTGTATTTTTTTTCTTTGACGCAGATCATTATTTTTCCTGAATTAAAAAAAAATGTTATACATTTCAAACATCTTGATAATAAATCTCCTAATTTATAATAAAAGACTACGTTAGATGTTATATAATCAAGAAATAAGATTTTAGTACCTATTTATATTCCTTAAACTTAATTTGTCAAAACTTAATTCTCTGACGATTAAATTAAATACTTTTTTTAGAAAGCTCTCCCCTCAAATTTTTGTCATAAAGTCCATTCTGTTCCGAATCAAATAGTACATTGTACACACTATGTACAGTATACAGTACATATTGATTTCCGTAACCGTTTTATAATATATTTTCCATTCAATAATATGGGATCAATACTTCTGTGCGGTGGAGTGCGATATTTCTTGAAATATCATACGCGAACGGTCTGTTCCTAACCGGCGGCACGTTTCGTGAGTATTGGCGTGAAATTTATTCGATGGGCTAATAACGTGGTTGGGTCGCAGACCGCGGTAGTATCAAATTCTACCTTCGATTCTGCCCTTCCAACCCGCCCCCCCCCCCACCTGGGATCCCTTCGGAATCCTACCCTATCCACTGACATCGACTCCACCTACGCTCAATCCGGGAACCCGTTCGCATTAGCATGTTATTGGGCGGTTGTTTACTTCGGGTTAATCGTCACCTCTGGCGCCAACGATGCGGCAACCGGGTGAAAAGTAATAGAGGACCGTGGCGATTTTATTGAACAATTCTTTTCAACTTGCTGGCAATCTAGATTCAACAAAAAACAAATTATCACTTTATTTATACTATAATTATATATGTTTTTACAATTAAAAAGACAGGAAAAAAATAAGCGGTTATAAATGGCTAGGGAAACTACTAAATATCTTTAAATATAATTAATTAACGACAATGTAATGAAATATAATTGCTGTGCTTTCGTTGAACGTGATTGTACGTTGTATATGGCGGTAATATTTAACTATAAATATGGCACTAAATAAGAAAATATTAAAGCATAAAATCTTTATTTTATATGAACATATCTGTATTCATAGTTTGACACTTTGCATAAATATATTTTGTGATAATTACTCCATTATTTTCAGAAAAAAATGATGTTATCAATTGAAAGATTAATTTGATATATTAGACGCTTCGAGTGCACTTATTAATTTGCATTATATTGAACATGTTTTATCCATTAAATAAAATACGAAGAAACTGAAAGAACTACAAGAAAAGACAATTAGGGAAATTGCGAGAGTTACAGCACCAGACAAGATTGCACCGGCTGCAGCGTTTTTAATAAATAAACATTCCAACAGACGAGCGTGCGTCTTTCTTCTATCGTAACGTCACAAATGAATCGCGACCGGATTTAATCCTGGCAGGCAGTGTCGCGTGTCTCGCCGGTGTTAAAATCTGCAAAGAGCGAGCAGGGGAAGGATGGAGAGTTAATTAAACGAATAAATAACGTAACAAAGCCTCGGTGAGGAATCCAGAGGCATTGAGAGAGGAAGAGAGAGAGAGAGAGGGAGAGGGGGGGGGAAATGAGAGGCTGAGAGGATGAGAGAGGACAACATAGGAAAACGGAGAGCATAAACGTGAAGCAATGTACAGGAGCGAGAGAACACGACCGCACTCTCCGGTTCTCTTTCAGCGACTCGGTGTTGCAGATATACGCCGTATTGTCTGCACCTCTTCCATTCTTCCTCACCCTCGGCCTGAAAGCACGCGATGTCCTACGATCCTTTGCCTCCGCCTTTCATCCTGTTTGTCATTATTGCTCGCTATGCCTTTGCTGCGTCCACGTTTCTCCGTGGCTCTTCGGCAATGAGCCGATACTTTGAACATTTCGGAGCGTCGTATTACACTCCATCGTTTCAGTCCGCACGTTAATTAAAAAGCGCTGAAGCTATCTGACGTGTGAAGATCCTTTGCAATGGAAAGATTACTTGTCGGAGCCTCGAATTGATTTCGATTTACTTGACGATTGAAGAATGTCAAATTAAGAAACAAACTGAGAAGGAATTGATGCCTAATAGAATTTTTATTCAACAACAATCGTGAACCTGAATTTGTAATTGTTGTGTATATTTTTTATGTCGCAATTCTGTAAACTTTTGTTTTTCCAGTTTCCACTAACCAAATTTTTAATTCTGTAGATTTTTGGCTGTATTGGTTTTTTAGTTTAACGAATCTCAATATAAACTTTTGCGCTCAAAGCTTGCAAAGATTTAATTAATCTTTAGATTTTTCGTTGCACAAACTCTTTATCTCGAGACTATCGATCTTCAAACTAGGAAAGATCCGTCATTTTAAACTCGCCTGCAACAAGAACGTTCGCCCTAGCGAAAAGAGCTCGCTGACATGCAATTCGAGAAACCGCAAATTAGTCTCTTTGGATACTTTCGTGGCATGGTGGGTCGGTAGGGCTATAAAAATCCGCGATTGCTACCTTAGTCCCCTAATTCTGCCATGCCACATAGTCGCTACGTTTGCCCATGAAACGTCGAGAGCACTTCCATAGGCGGATTGAGCGCCTTCATGAGCGGCAGGCACGCGAATTGGATATGACAGTGCTGTACAAATCCACTTGCATAGTATAGAAACGAAGGAAGGGAAAAAGCTTATTGTTTTACTTAGAAAGTGATGGTTTGCGGAAACATCGCGGCGCCTACACGCAGAAAAGTACATACTACCTGCAAGTAAATATTACTTGTTCTAAGTATTTGATAAGTTTATGTATCTGCAAATCTACCATAAAGTCATCACAAGCATCACATTTACTCAAAATATATTCTAGGTTTTAGCAAGTCTACTTCAAACAAGAATATTTAACTAATACAAGAATTTGGTTTACTTACTATATATCTAGAGTCTACGCAAGAGAAGCATATACTTAAGTACATAATATTCTTGAAAGAAGGAGAAATTCTTGTTTTCAGCACAAAATGATGAGCTTTTCTAAGACTTGTGCCAAGTATATCTTAAAACTATTATAAAGAAAATATTCTTTGTTGAAGAAAACTATCACTTAAAAAAATAAATTAAAATAAGTAATTACTTTCCTGTAGAATGATATTTTTCTGTGTGTATGCTACAATAATGAAAAGATCAAGTATTCATCATTTACACATGCAATTGGATATGCAAATAAGATGATACTTGATTCTCCTCGGCGTTATAATCTTGGAAAATACTAAACTAATTGCATCAATAAATAATTAGTTAAGAATACGATTATATGTAACTCTCTAGCATTAATTACAATTAAAATCTTTCTCACTTTTTACTGTTATTTACTAAATGTATTTATTTTCATAATATTACTGGATCTTTTTTATGTTACAGGTAAGTCACTTCATCTCGAATATTATTTATACAAGGACAAGATTTTCAAGGATCCTGTAAATGAGTGAGTGAAAATATAAAGATTTTTTTTTCACGCAGCTTCTGTTTAAAGTTTAATCAACGCTAAGGGATTTAGTAACCGTGTGCTGTTTTATAAATTTGCATTCAACTCTATTATTTTTGCCGTTAAATGAAAATAAGAGGGAGAGAGCGTGATCTCGCCCATGCTCCGTAAATCATTAGTTTTATCAAGCTGATCCACGTACGTGCTTCTGTTTTATCTGCTGGACTAACTGGCCATTCGTTAAAAGCGGCAGAAAAATTTCGAAAACAATGGGCGGTACGCATACGAGGATTGTTTGATTGGAAGCTCATACACGAAAGCCGGAAAAATACTGTCACGCCAATTGGATGGCAAGAGCAATCGACTTGGTCGTGAACGCACGTCAAACGTTAAACGTTGTCACAGATCAAACGTACACAGCTGTCGAATTAAGCATCGTGCTATTATAATTGATACATCCGTTTGCCAAGAAAATACGAAATAGATGGAATTGTTCCCCGGTCTTTTTTTATGCAAATGCAAATTTAACATTTATATATGCAAATGAACTTATCGCGTAGCGCGAAAATTGATTTTAGATATTTAGATATTTAAAATCAGCTAAATGAAAATATAACTCCACTTTTCATTCTCTCAAAATGGATATCAAACTGGATATGAAAACTGTAAAGATAAAGAACTGTTTCTACGATTTATTTTTTCTTTCCATAATATTTTTCAGAGTATGCACAATCAAATTTTTGTTAAATAAAAGTTGTTTTAAAACTAGTCAAAAACTATTTTATGAAGTACGGCCATCAAAAGATATTCTACACGTATGCGTTCTCTAATAAGCTATAAGTATATACACACATTTGAGCGAATAGGAGATTGTCCGTAAGAATATGTTATCATATCTAGTAGACATTTACATGGATCACGCAAATTGTCACGATGTGAAAGTGAAAGACAGAATCGAATTTTGTTGATAACGAATACATCCGTGCCAATGCGTGCAGAAAAAAAGAAAAGGAATAAAATAATAAAATCAGACAAATGACACAAAACAGTCGCGATATAACAATGTAGATGATGGACAATGAAAAAATACGATCGTTTTAACATACCTCCCATTTCTTACAATATATTCAAATTTTACGTTAATGTGCATTGGAAAACAAGGAAAAAAATCACTCATCGCACAAAAAAGTATAGATATACACAAAACTTATAGATATATTTGTATCAATATAATCACATTAAATTATCAAATTGTTATTGCGTATAATAGCTATTTATATAGTAAAACTTTTTTTATCGAGCATGTAGATTTGTAATAATTGTTTATTAATTGGCTTTTCTTATTTGTTTGCTATTGTCTTCGTTTATTACAGTTTGTAAGCTTTAAATCGTGATCTAAAATATTATTCACAGACTTATCGTTGATTTATAAATAATATTTATTAATAATAATATATAAAAGTCGTGAATAAATACGGCGGTTAACGTAAATACCTCTAATTTCACCATGATTCAAGACCATTAGCCTCTCATCAAGTTCATCAATTCGAATGCAATATGTTGCGAATTATTGCATCTCTCCAACTTTCTGGGAATAATTGGATCTTGAGCATCCACCGAAGTAGTGGCCTTTGCCTAAGTACACATGGCACTTGGGAAGATCGTTGGGTGCTAATGACAAGCACTTATATAATTAGCAGGATGCAATTATAAACAATTAAAGTAACGTTCGCGTTAATGGAATCAAAGACCGAGCTCCGCTTATTCGACACAAAGTTAATCGAGAGCCGTTCTTTTTTACTCTCGCTGCAAATGTCATTAATGCGTGTATAAATCTATATATTAATACGTATTGTTAGGAACGATAATAATATGGGCTACATGAATTTATGAACAAGGCTGCTTTTGGTGGCACGATCTCATTGCGAGCGTATCGCAATTGAATCAGAGCGACGAGGTTGAGTGCTTTCTTGATTGAATCGCGCACACATGTGGAAAATACATATACTATATTAGTATATATACGTAGTATATTACTATATACATTTGTCAATATCCTTTAGTAACTGTCATACGAAAACATGTTCAAACTATCTTTCTCTGATTTTGACGAATCTTTAGCATACAGTAAAATAAAAAGATATAAATACATTTTATATCATAACTTAAAAAAAATCAAATATTTAGAGACAATTATATTACAATTATTTCTCCGATGATTTGATTTATTAAATCTGGAATTTAAAGTTTTGTCATTAAAAGAGATATTTAATGTTAAAGAATTTTCGATACACGATTATTTCTCTCCGACTTGCCTCATTCTTTGGAAAGTAATTTTTTTAATTGAAATTTTTGGCAACGTAAGGACAATTTCTACCAAGAAGAGTTACATTTGACGGCCAATTACGACGACAGCCATTCTTTGAGAATGTAACTGCTTGAAATTCGTTAACGCGACAAGATAATGATCTTATGACATTAACGAGCGATTCCTCGCTTTCCCTTCCTCGTCGCACCCCCGATGTCGTCGCATTGGAAAAGAGGGTGGACGTGTCTGACGAACAGGGGCTGACAGTTTTGTAACGTCAGGAGGGATTTAATAGTCCAGTCAAGAGGCGCTAACCCCTCTTTCAACCAACGTGTCGAGAATGCAAGATGGGAAAGCGGACGGGGACGTGCAGGCGAGAAGTAAAGTAAAACTTTCATGTTACGTTTTCCCATCCGCGACAGTTCGCGCGTTGTTTTATACCTGTAAAGTGCGCTCTGGTATCGACGTTTTATGATCGGCAATAATACAATCGTACCGACGGCCTGTGGCGATGACGATGCCTCGTTCTCTAAAGCAACACTATAAAAGGGAATTACTTTGTAACTGCAATATTACTTTATAACAATAACGCTTGAAAGTATGAAAACATGAATTTAAAGCCTTTTGTATTTAATACTACATATACTGTTGAGTAAATTTTGCACCGCATGTTAAAATGTTTCCTGCGTTTAGTGCAAAAGCCGGGTTTATATTTGTTTTCGAAGCACGCGTTCTTGTTATAAAATAATAGTATATAAATTTATAAAACTTTTTCACGTTTTAATCATAATACTATACAACATTTTTTGTTTTAAATGCAAGAAAGCCAGATATTTTAGAGACTTTTGGTTACGCGATTTTCGCATTTAAGAAAAATAATTATATTGAAGTAGTTTGTATTTAAATTCGTAAAATATATCTACTCTAATTCACAAGCGTTAACGTATGATAGGCAGACGAGGCGATTTTCAATTTTGATCGGCGATGTATCGACGATATTTTGCAAAAACTGTCTCGGTCGTGAAATAATTTGAAATAACCGACTAGCAGAAGCTGTCGGTGAGATCCGTTTCATTAAAATGCATTCTACCGATCAGCTGGAAAATATGCGACGCGTATAAACTCAGTAAATAGGCATTCGTTTAATAACGTGAGAAAAAAAATATATAGAATTATACAAGATTCACCGAACGAATGAATAGTATGATATACGCGTCATAGGACGTCATATAATTCATACGGCGACGTTGATATTGCATTGCACATTTTTATCGCTCCGTTTTTTTATTCCTCTGCCGTATATCATCCCGCGATCGTAGTGTCCGATGGCTCGAATAACGACTGCAACAAAAATATAATAAATATTGAATTCGATATTTCCGCAAGTGATGGTGGAGAGTTCGTTAATTACTTTCTGTACGTGGAATGTTTTGAATGTTTTGAAAGCGTACTTTCTGTCAATCCTACAAAGATTTATATTTGCATATCTAAAGTGCTTGTATGATATTTCAAATTTTTGTAAAACATGGATACCTTATACTAACTAATATTTTACCATGAAAGGTATTCTATTTTTATTTTATTCTTTAACCAATTAGATATATTTGACAAAAATTAGTGAGAATTAAATTATAAGCGTTTGATTTTGAAAAATTAGAATATTTGCATATCTAAAGTGCTTGTATAATATTTCAAATTTTTGTAAAACATGGATACCTACTAACTAATATTTTACCGTGAAAGGTATTCTATTTCTATTTTATTCTTTAACCAATTAGATATATTTAACAAAAATTAGCGAGAATTAAATTATAAGCGTTTGATTTTGAAAAATTAAAAAATGGTAATAATGGCTTTCCATGAAGTTATTGTTATACAAGAATCGCCTAAAAATTGAATAATCGAGTAATCTTATTAAGATTCAATATGATGAGAGTGCAGTATATAAGCGGAAGCGAATATAAACTTATTCAGGACCTTGTGGCAATTTAAAACATTTCCAATATCTGTAACTTTTGGAGTTGGTATTTTGGAGATACGGCCAAGTGTAGCTCCGGTTGGACAAGCTCGCGCGACCGCTTCCTTCGTATTTGCATTCATTTGCACATGGAATAGAGAATAGAAAGCAGCTTAATGTCACAGCCCGACCGGATCGACGTCGTTTACTGTTGTATTTCCGACCAGAATAAAATTCCAATAAAGTGCCAATGAAGAGAAATGGTATGCGCGTAAATTTTTACGGTTACTTTAACATGGCAAGTGAAGTTACATTCCGAAGTTAACCATAAATTGAAGCGAACGCAAAATTTTTCTGATATATTCCTTATATTACAGCATTTTTATCTAAGATATATCGTTTTTAGTTAGGATATTACCAATATTGTCTTATTATTACGCTGTATTTTATATTCTATCTGCAGTTCTCTCCACTTTAAATACTTCTCCTTTTCTGAGTTCTCGTTTACTTTCCACGCTACATTGAACACCACCCACTTGTTCAGAAATGATGTTAACATATTTCGCACGCAGAAATTGCCTGGCGTTCCTCAAATTTCTATCATATAGTTTTAAAACACATTTGGCACTCTCTTTCCCTCTGAGATGTATACAATGTATATTTTAATCTTTGTGTATTCTCTCTCTTAATTTATTATTGTTTGATAATTATATTGACTTGGCGCGAATATTTCTCTTGCGCGGGGCCAAATTGTAACAATTTTTAATAGAGTCAACATCTTCACAATAGTTTGGTTGTTTATAATTGTGAGAACGCGGGAGTGCACCCAATGCATTATTATATTTATTATGCCGAGTTAGCCTTACTATTTTAAGTCGAGAGACACCGCAGGTGACTCAATCGAAATGCGAGAAACGCGTAACACGGCCACGTTGAGGAGTCTTCGTTTTGTCCTCGCCTACTCCCTTCCGCTCTTTCACGTAGAATATGTTTAGACTTTAGAATCTGCGAGATATATATTCCTCCTTACCTTCAAACAGCATGGCACTGAGTGGCCAAGTGTCAAATTACCACTTTAACGTAAACATGAGACACATCCAAATCTTTTAAGCTGCTTTCAACGTCTATTCTTTAAGTACTTTTACTGAAGCTATACCTATGCTGTTCTTCCAAAGTTAATCTTGCACAAAAAATCTAATGAGAGTATATAATTACTGAGAGTATATTTCATAATGTCACATTCACATTGTGGAAATGACATATCTACATGTCAAAATTCTAATTTTATTAGTTTATTCTGTTATTTTAATACTTATCACCATTTTATGCGAGTCGGCAGCATTTTATTCTGCCGACCGCTTTCTTTTTCCATCGACAGACCTCGTAGAGACGCGCGCGGTGCAACCAGCACCCCAGAACTGAAGAAAATAGAAATTCCCCCGATTTCAACGTTTCAGTGTCGTTCGACAGGAAGGCATTTACCTCGTGTGGCCATCTCGAATAGATCTTCCCGCAAGAGTACGAGCGTGAATCGCGTTTGTGGTTCGTGTTGTGCAAGCCGATAAAAGTGTGAACTGCAGCACTGATATCAAACCGATTGCACCACACATCACTTCACGGATATCAGTATTTAGATATCAAAGATATTTTGAGATATTTGAGGCGCAAACAACTCTTTATAAATCATCACAAAAAGATATATCTTTTCACGGGAGGGGTATTTTTTCGACAAGTTAATCTGTTAATAGAACCAAGCATTTCTATTATTGGAATTTGTAAAAATTCGCTTTTACTGAATTAAAACAGAAGTATAAGAGAATAGTAATCACCTTGAGAAGAATAAATTTGCTCCTTTACATGTTAATGTAGCAAAATACATTACATATAGCTTATTGAGAAAAATTTTATTTTAAAAAATGTATGTAATCTTATTAAATAAATGTTATATATAATGGAAATAATAAAATATGAATAAATCATACATAAAAATTGAAACATTTACACTTCTAATAATTTCTATAATTTCCCTTTTAAGTAAATGTAATACCTAAATTTTTATTAATTAAATAGTGACACTCGATGCATTTCAATGCGCGCTGATTTGTGCACAATTGCATAGTACCTCGGATAGCTGCAAATGTACAAAATGTATACCTACATATATATTGTATACCTATATCTATTTTATTGAAAAAGAATATATATATATATATATATATATTTCTTTTCTGCTCGCACAAAGTACGGGGAGTAGATGTGTACGCGACGTTATTATTTTTCTATGGATTTACATTTAGCGAGTACGCGCGAGATTTTCAACGGAGAGAGAAGCCCTGCGTGTTGACCGAGCGAGAGGCCGAAATTTGTATTTTTGAAACGTCATGCGATGCCGCTGTAAAATTTGAAATATAAACGCTTCACGGCATTCGCACAATCGCCCTCGAACGAACCAGACAGTTCGTTCTGTCCTTTTTTTTTATTTCAATGCGTTTTTATCGTTCGTAGAATGGTACCTGCGTCGTTTCCATCAAAATTCTCTCTCTCTGTCCCTGTTTTTCTCTCCCTCGCTTCCTATCTCTTTCTCGTTTACTTGCACACCGATCCAAAATGGGTCGAGAGGACGCAACCGTTGCTATTATAACGCTGCTACCTCGTCCCAATCACTCGTAGTTGAAGTCCGGCCAAGTTTCAATATATTACGCAGCGTCTCAATGAGCTGAAGCCAGTCGATACGAACTGCCAAGAGGGCGGCAATTGCGTACCGGCTTAATTAAGAAGCAATAGTGCTCTCTTTCGAAACAAATTAGTGCGTTTCCAGTCGCGGCATACATCACGAATACGTTATTTTTGTGTGGATATGCATCAACGTTCCAAATCGATAGAGAATTTTTACATAAAAGAATGATTCTCTGTGTCACAGTGAATCATGCGCAAAGTTCCTTGCATCACGTTAGTGTTAGTAATCCATTACAAAAATATTGTTTACTCTGAAGCGAATTATTTTTCAATAATCAAGTGCGTAAAATATATAGGAATTGAAAAACATATATGCCGTTTGACAAATTTGACAAATCAATTTCTAATTATTTTCAAATTAATCGAGGTGGATTTTGACATTTGTAATTTAATCTAAAGTTTTCATAGAAAAAATTCAAATGCATGCCGAATATATAAATTTTATGGTAATGATAATCTTCAAATAAGTTTTAGAAAATTAATATCTATTTTATTTTTTATCATATGTAGTTATTAATTAAGCGACTTTGCTCGATAATATCGTAAAACGGATATTCCTTAATGGACGTTGCTTAACTTCATTATAACAAAGTAAGTAAAAGTTGTCACGCGATGTAACTAAAAGTTTCTAACGCTTGATAGTGTTTGCAGCTATATGGATAATTTGTTTGCGAAGGAAAATATAATATTTTCTCTCAATTCACAACATCAGAGTGCAGTAATGTCGGACGACATAATGAGAGATAGCTAGCTGTATATATTTCACAAATTAATTTTCTGTGTACTGCTTCTCTTTGTAGGAAATGAATAATTTAATGGAGCGACGGAATTATGCTTAGTCTGCGCTATAAACGAACGCGGAAATATAGTTATTCTTTGTAATGCAAAGGAAAGAAGATATAAAATTATGTGCGTTTTTCGTCTTCGAGATATCTTACCAGTCCAATTTTAAACCGATCTTTTCAGCGCATATTATATATCCACTCGTACATTTTAATCCATCATTCACTGTAATGACAAGACGGAATACAATTTCTCATAGGCATATATACCAGCTCGAATAGAAGCAAACAGTATGTAATCGCGTCAATTAATGGAACACCAGAGTTCTATTTATAACAAACAATACTCTATATTAAAAAAGAATTTTGTTATTACATAAAATATCATTAAACGACTTTAGGATCTATTTTTTCTCGAGAAAATTATGTTAGGTTCATGTTATTATTCGTCGTTACCGTTCAATATTTTAATTATTATTTTAATTATTGGAAAATTATTTTAATTATTGAATAATTACTTTAATTAAACTTTTATCTATCTGAAATTGATCGAAAATTAAAATCTAATCTTCAAGCTTATTTCAGTAAATTTCCTTCTTTTGTGATATAATAAAATACACTAAAATGTGTGTGTGTGCTAAAATAGAACGCCACTATTAACCCGATTCTGATTACCTGAATATTGAATCTCTCAATCAATATGGAATATTTGAATATGTAAATAAAAATTTTTAATTTATATTAAAACAGTTATACTATGTTTATACTTTTATATATTTATATCATTTTGGTTGAAATATATCTTGTTTATATTTCTGTTTATTTATAAATTTTTATAATCGATGACACATGTATTGTTTTTTTCCGAATAATCAACATCCGAACAATTCTACAATAAAAGTGCTAAAACTTTAAGCTTTTTAAGGGAAAATATACTCAACATTAATTGTATAATTATAATTATTGCTGCACATAATTTTTATCTTGTTTCAAGATAATGTGTCTTTATTATCTGCATATTTATTATATCCAAGAACGTCGTAATAATGCCAAAACTAAATATCTAAATTAATAAAAACGGATTGTGAAAATTTGTAGCGCTTGTCTAACAATAAGTCGACATTTCATTTCGTTGCATTCTGCGGCAAGCAGCGTCCTTTTTCATTATCGTCGGAACAGCGAGGGGCGTTGAATTTGGCACAGCCGGCATTTAACTCCCTGTCCCGTAAAAACCCGGAGCAACCTGAAGCTCTTGCGGTTCCCTTATTGCTCGAGTTTCCCTCAAAATAAAGGAAGCGTTTTCCTAGAGAGGGGCGCCGGGAAACATCGGCGAGAGGTGGGAAGATGAGAATGAGGGCGCTGCGCCGCGCCCGGTAACGTTACTTTACGAGATGTAATTCGTCGAGGGTGTGACATGTGACACGTAAGAGCTCAATCTTTTCGCTATGTCTCCCGCAAAAATAAGAGGAAACTCATCCGCCTGTTTCTCCTTCGCCGCGCCTTTTTCTTCGGCACTGACATGATTTGACGTCTCTTCCGAGGGAAAACCGAAACTCTTCGTTGGCGGCACTTTTCAAAACTGAGGGAAGAAACGCGGCGATTTGTTATTTGCGCGAGGGAACCCGCCGCCTGCCCGAGTAGAGACGAATAGCCACTGGAAAAGTATAGAAACTAAAGAGTTGCTTTATGAGAAGTAATTCATTGCAGGCGCGACACAACGAGGGCTCGATCTCTCCGCGCATCTTCCAAAAGTCAGAAAGTAAGGGTGTGATTTTTCTTCCTTCTTTTTTTGGCCCCTTCCCCCTCCTTATCTTCCGTCTCGTTTAATAGTCGAGCTCGCGCTTCGCTCGTTTCATTTTGAACTGTCTATTGACACAAGTTTCTTGAACTGAAGGCAGGTTTCTTGAACACTTAGAAGGATTGAATGCACCTGCCGAGAAGAAAAACACAGAGAGAACGTTTCTTGTGTAGATAATTCCTTAAGAGGAATTATCTGCGTAAGCGCAAACTTTGTTCTAGATTGAGAATGTTGGGTAATTAGTGATAAGACTAAAAAAATACTAATTTCTTACTCCAAGTTAAGTTGATTGGTAAAGAGAAGTTTTTCTTTCAAAAATATATTTATTTTTTATGTTAATATTGCAATTTGCTGAATATGGAATTAAATTTTCAATATGTATATAATGTAAACTTTAGATTCTGCTTACATCAATGAATAATAGAACGTAGCGATGACATGTTTATTGTTACTTGTATTCCGTTTTAACTTTATTATTTATCGATTAAAGCAGGTAGTATCACTAATATGAATCACGTCAGGAAAATAAATAGTACAACTTTTGTTTGTTGATAGGCTTTTTCTCTATTATCCGTTTTCTTCGCGAAAATGAAGTTATTTCCGTTCAGATGTTATGTCATTCAGTTGATGTGGGTATACATATGCAAAAATAATATTATGAAATGTCCAATAGTATAATATATTTCTCTATATTCTTCATTCATGTAGTAGATATGTTGGACTAGTTAAATAAGAATAGATTTTTGCTTTGGAATTCAAAGCATCGACAGGCGTTTCATAAAGAATTTAATCAATTTTATAAATCAGAGAACTGACTGCACTATAATTAAATCTAAAAAATAAGGCCTGAAAAGAATTCAGAAATGAATTTAAAGTATTTTATCGTGTCTGTCCGTTCAACACAATGCTTACATTTGCAAACTTAATTATATAGATAAATAATTGTGATATATCTTATTCTATATTTATTAGAACTTCAAAACAACGCATCTTTCACGACAAACTAGAAAAGAAATTTCACTTTCAAAAGTCGCATGTATCAGCTCGCGTGTCTCTAATTATTCGGACGCCACGCTATTTTCATATATAAATTACTTCAGTCATTCTTTTCCTCACGTCAGTTGTCATAAGGTATTTATAATTTTATATTAACATCGGAAATTAACGAGCAATTTTAAAATTGTGCTGATTTCGATATTTTAAATCGTTTCTTCGCTAAACAAATTCTTCGAATTATTTTATTCTCATGTGGAGATCGCGAGAGATGAGGGAAAAGAAAATTGTTTCTAGGGACACGCGGAATGAGAAAGCGTGAATTTTCAGGACGTGAATACACGCGCGAGGCGAACGATTCTGATTGACGCCAACGCAGGGGAAAAAAGAAGAAAAATTATTTGCACAGCTAGTTTATTGGCAGATCCAATTTCCGGATCAACGATGAACCGTGACCGGCGGTCGAAGTATGCTTTCTATATCCTACAGGTACACGCGATCCGTTTTACGGCGGATATGAGAGCCGAGCTATTCGTGCGCTCACACGGACTGTTTTCCTATGAATTTTTAAACCGCGCTCTTTTCTGTTTAAACAAAGCTAACGTGAGCTCAGAGGCGACCGTTCCGGAATTCGCAATTTGTGGTAGATTATTATACAAACTTTCGTTACCACAGTCAATCAGAGCTATTAATAATTCTATAATTGTTTTGCCAAAAGCATTCGCTAATTAGTTTTTACAAATTAAATTTTTGATTATTAAATTCTGTATTTTTACCAGTGGAATATTTTTATTAAGTGAACAGGGTGAAAGAAGTTACTGCGCGCGCAGCACGTACATTTCAGACGAAATTGTTACACTTTGAGCTAGAAAGCTGTAAGTTCAAAGGAAACGATGGGCGTGCCGCCAAGAAAATAGTAGCTTAATCGTCACGACTTGGCACCCAATTGTAGACTCAAGAGGGAAAATATCTAGAAAATCCGATTAATCAAAAGAGATATCACAATTATATGTCGCGAAAAGACGATTTCCTCCGTTATAACTGATATAAGTTTGATCAATAGTAACATCGTGCATTTTTTCAGACGTAATCTACAAAAGTAATCTATTTTAATCACGATAGCTGAATTTAGATAAATTTTCCACAATACATAAAACAATTACATTCGAAAAATGTATTTTTATTTGTTGAATTACAACCTGCTTAAGAAACATCGTTAAATTCAAATTCTTAGATATCTTACTCGATCATTTTTAAATTAAATCTAATTTCAAAGATTATAGAAAACTCTTTTTTCTCGGTTTGATTCAGTAAGATATGTTTAATTCAATAATAAGCATTATCTTTTCATGTATTTCGAAATGTCAATTTCCATTACTTTACATTTGTTGGAATATTTCTCATATAAGTAAGAGGCGTTGTATTTTTAAGTCGACAATTTAAGAACATAATTAGCTTAATCGCTGGTTATACAACGGTTAATTTCGGATTAATTTTGGATTAATTCCACGTCCGCGTAAAAGAAAGTCGACTAACCCTCTACGTATCCTCAGGGAGTCCTTTCTAAAGGTGTAAAATAGTATTTCTGGATTTTCACACTTTTCGTCCCCAGAGAAGAATCCCAATGGTACTTTGATGTACATTTCTTTAGAATACGTACCTGCGCGCTTGAATTTCACAGTTATCTGTTCTTACTCTCTTATTCTACCTCCTTCGCGCTATAATTACCTGTGTGCTAATGTACTTTTTATTATCATGGTTTTACTTTCTTCATCTCGAGCGAGTCATCAAATGAACGAAGAACAAAAAAGTTATTATTTTTTTTCTGTTATTTGTTATGCTGTAAATTCTTTACAAAATGACCTTTAGTTATTACATTACATTGTTCTCTCACATTATTGATCAACTGATTTAAATTATTAATAAATTTGTTTCATTCGCTTACTTGCTAGTACGAAAAGTTTTTAATTACATTTGGCAGAAAATAATGTTTAATTTTTGACATCGATTATTGCGTATTGTGTGAGCGACAGTTAATTAATATTGGCAAATCATTTGCCGAAAGAATGCTGCCAGTAATAGCAGTGCATATTAAAGTGATAGCTGTAAAAAATTGTTCGTGTAAATATATCTGAAGAGCTGGGTGTCACAACACGAGCAGGAGGAAAAATTACTCGCACAGGCAGTCTATTGCCAGATTCAATTTCCGGATCGCTGGACTGCTGCGCGCGTTACGACCGATTGTATATATGGTACGCACGTGCACGTGACTCGTTTTACGAGGGATATGGGAACGATTCATATTTCTTTTTTTTTTACACTCGCGTACAGACAATCGCATCTTTTTAATACTTGTTTCTCTCCTTTTAATACGACTCGTTCGCAAAGTTAACTAAATAAATCTCGATATTTTCTGCGCATGTCGCATTGAAAGGAATGTAGGAAAGAAATATACGCTCGCGTGTAAGAAGTTAGCGAATCGATAAAGGAAAGGGAGGCAAGATAGAAAAAGTTGTGACATACGTTAAGAATCGGGCCTTTCATGTTGAGTCTAATTTAACTTCTTTAATCGACTTTTAATTTCATGATTTTAAGGGGTCAATAGAAAATTAAAAGCAACAAACACTGAAATGGGATAAAACGCGCAGTAGAAACACATTATGGATACCAGATTTAATAGATGCAATTTTATAGTGAGAAACAAATTTCGTAATTTGAAAATAGCGACGCTTAACTACTATATATAGCATAACGCTTTTATTATAATACAGGGAAATATTTTAGTTACGTACCACAATTTTCAAGTAATAATTGAATTAATAAACAAAGATTAGATTTCTGAGAGGTCAATTACATTAAATGTTGCTTATCCGTTTAATGCATACGCTTATCTATCGCAGGGGTCTGCGAGCATTTACATTTCGTAAAGCACCACGTTGCATTCCAGCATTCAAAGTCGTCGTCGTCGGTTATTGCTCCTTAAACGCGGGTCGCAACGGGTAAGGTAAGGTATTTAGCATCGTGGCGTCACGTTCAGACTGGAAACGCGACGGTGTCGTACGTCGCGACGTCCTATCGAATGTATAATTCAAATTTCGTCGTATGAATAATGTGCAATGATGCACTGGGGCCGAGGCAGGGTGGGAAAGGAAACTGGGTAGGAGGATCTGGCCAGTGCCACGAGTAGTGGAGGAGTGCCTCGGCTCCCTCCCTTCGAGTAACGTAATAAATAATAGAGGCGGGGGGTGGTCCGTTCCCTTGGTGGTCCCTTCAGGCAGCCACCCCACTGTCGTGTCCTATTGCTGAAATATTCAGCAGTAGTAATGGCCTGGAACTCGTCGCCGTCCGCAAACCCACCTGTCGTACGCGTATCGGAATCGGGCGCTTGTCGCACCGATCTTGCGGCTCCTGATTGCTATTGATTTTCCTGCCGCAAGTACACTGTACGATTTTTGCTATTGCCATGGTAAATTTATCGACGACAGGAATGCGATCGCAATTGCCATCAGACATTCGTCAGAAATACAGCAGAGCTTTGAAAGTTCTCGAAATTATAAGAATGTGAGAAATTTTATTGACATTTCTTACAAAATAGTTACCGCTCAATATCATTTTGAAGTCTCAATAATTATATAATAAGATTAAAAAAGAAATAGAAAAAGAGAGATTCCCAAAATGTCTGAATCATTAACGACTTAATAAAGATGATTGAAGGATATTATTAATTTCATAATAATTAAGTTACTTGAAAATTATATTTGTCCATAAGATAATTTCTTCCCCAGAGTTACGGACATTGATCGCATTATTAAATGCAAGCTAGCATTAATGTATTCATTTATTAGTTTTTTATGTATTAAAAAACATAATATTCTGTTCTGGAGATTTATAATGTGTAAATATCTTATAATTTAATTAAGACAAATATGAAGAAAGTAGGAAGTTATATTTACTGCTGACGTATCTCTTCGGCCTTTGCCGAAGATTAATATGATGGCATCATTAAGGAACTTTGTATGTTGAAATTAACTTCGATTTACTCGAGCGAGAAGCTCATTTGAACTAACTTACTCGTAATACTTCAATTAATTAGAAATAAACCAACTTATCGCACACGAGCTATCGAGGACGTTGGATAACCGCGAAAGAATTATAGGCGCATCGATGAGGAGATGATCGATAATCCGGGTACGCGTACCTATACCTACGAACCGCGGTCGAGTTCATAGTCGAAGTTTCTCGTCGAAATCTCTTCTTTTCGACGGTGAACTTTGCCGACTCCTCGCTCCACCCCCCGAGGGCTCCGGGGCTGCGCGAGTTCACCTTTAAATTTCCCAAGCTAGGCAAAGTAAGGAAGCCCGTGCCGCGGCTCGGTAGCTGCCCAACTTCCCTGTATATGCGCTTGACGTTGGAGCTTAATCCCGTGGAGCGGCCCACGGAGAACGATGAGAAACTTGCCGCGTCGACCGTAAAACTCGGACTTCCATATCGGGTCTCAACCACGGGAACGTCTTCGGGAGAGATCGCGAGATCTCGCATCCGCGCCGCGCACATTCCGCCCAACTAACTTCGATTCATACTTCATTACTCCGGCGATCTAGGCCTTCCACACCGTCGTGCTTTGATGGAACCAATTAGCGACGGATGCCGATGCGACGAGCCGCGGTGTTCTCGAGGGTCTTCGCGCGCCCGGTCGACCATCCCGGCCGTTTTTCGATCTCTCGGAACATCGCCGAATTGGGCGCCATTTTCGTTTCGGCCCTTGAATCTCATCGTCTCAACGGAGGTATTTCCGTCACGTAAAAGGACCTTTAATCCACGTTTTCCAATTTTTCCGCTGTCAACTTTAGCTTCCCACCGTTCTTCTCAACCATCTACACATCTCCCCTCTCTCTCTCTCTCTCTCTCTCTCCCTTCTCGGGTCTTGTTCAATCTTCCTTTTTTATCCTTCAAGTGCATACCCTCTTGATACCTAAGCTGATGGCTCATGCTTGAGAGAATAAGAGGACGCCGCTTAGGAAGGACACGGAGTAAGTAAAGAGGCGCGGAAAAGGGGAATAGACTGGTACCAATCTGCATCCTTTCCGGTATGCGGTAATTCGGAGCATCTCCGATAATAGAAATTCACGGTGTGAAAAGGCACATGTCTGCGTACATGGTACATAAGGTACGCTCCTCCTTTCATAGGGCTTTTGATGTCATCGAAGCTTCTGACGTGCTTCTCCTCGGGTTCATCGTGGATTAAATGATTTTCGCATGAACGCGCTAATCGCGCAATTAGAGAGAAACGTATTCTAAACGATAAATATTGAAGGTGCAGCAATTATAGTAATTCTAAACTTAATTCTTTTATATTAAAATACGACGTCAATATAATGTGTTCTTTTACATTTTGATTTTACAGCGAATTACTACAAAATACATTTTTTATTTATTTGAGACGAAGTTGATATAAATAGTCTCTAAAACAATGATAGTTTTTTCTTCAGATGGAGAATTATATAGAGTTTAAGAATATTTCAAATTGATAAAAATCTTTAATTCAAAATGTAAGATTTTTACCGAAGCTTATTGCATTTTACACAGAACGCATTCAGTCGGTAATGATAAAAAGCGTACAAAGCGCTATAGAGTACACGAAATGTTACTCCGAAGTTGCAACGCACTTTGTTGGTATAAGGAAATGGCGGCCCATGGAAGAGCGATGGGTTTCAGCGGAGCTGGCGTGGAAAGAGATTAAAGGATTCCGGAAATAATCTAGCGGAGTTTTTATCGAATCCCTGCTCATGAAGCTGCACGATACCAGCAGACGTCCTAAAGAAAAATATGTACGTCTCTATGATAAATAGACGCGCAATGACATTACATTGAAACCGGGCCCCGCCACCCCCCAGGTGACAATGATGGAACTGCCATCCTCAACACTGCGCGCAGTCCGACCACAAAAGGGAGACGCGAGGCCGTAAGATATAGCACGGTCATTACGCCAACATTTTCTAGCCAGATCGATTTATGGCCTCGGGCAGCTATTGTTTTGCTCGTTGTGTTAAAATAGTTTTTGCCGCTATTGCTCTTGCGATTAAAAATAAAAGGACGTACATAAGCATAACAAAGAATCATCTTGATACGATTTACTAATTTTTGCATTAACGCTTTGTTCCTTCTGTAGTCTCTCATTTACTATCAGCAACTTGCAAAAATGTAAACTATATACGGAAGCATAAAGGAAAAAACAAAAATAAAAATAACCAAATTGTATTTCAAACACGAAATGTTATAAATACGTGCATGAATTAGCAATAATTGATTCGAGATATATTGATTAAGAAATATATTACTGAACATTATTTACTTAAGCTTCTTTTTTAAATTTACTTTTACACGGTAAAAAACGTTTGCGTTAAACAATTTCGTTTGTCCCGCTATTTCGAATAATTTGTGACGTAAGATGTAAATTTGTCGAAAAAAATCCGAAAGTCGTATGAAGGCTAGGTACATTTGCTACTCGTTTGGTCACCATCGATCGACCACGAGCGGTATGTGTAGCTTCCGCGTCCGCAGGCTTATGCTTGTGAAAGGGAACGGGGTAGTTTCATGCGTGGTCGCGCTTAGCCCGCCCTTATCGACGTAGCGTGGAGAAGAGCCGCGTGCACGACCGATGATCGAACGAATGGTATCAAAGCGACCGAAGTACGATTGGACGGTCGCCAGCTGGCCATATAATTGAATATCGCGTTCCCCTCGCGTGGTTGCGGTGTCGGGCCGTTGCTGCTTAAGCGTTTCGCGCTACGTGCATAAATCAGGACAATTAGTTGCGCGCCCGTTCCTCACAGTCGCGCGCTAGAATGTCGCGCTGCATTTACCGCGTTCCAGCTTTGCACGCGCTCCTTCGAACTTATGTTCCGTGTTACGATATTGCGCGCGTCTCGTAATGAGGGAAACGCGTAAATTAGTGCAATTGATGCATACAGCGACGATCTGTTTAGACCTTTTCAGGCCATATTAACGTGAGCGTAATAAATGTCGTCAATTAGTCTACGATATTGTTTACACTGATGTATCTTATTCATAACGCTGAGAGTGATAAATTATACTATATATAGAAAGTGGAGAAAGCACTTGTGAGGTTATTACATTAATTCAATTTTCTAAGTTAGATTTATATTGTTTCTATTAACTGTTCCAATTTTCGCTGTGATGCTAATGCTTTTACTTCACTTACTTTTACTTAAAGATTAAGAACATTTATGAAGCCCGATTATGGGATTATATTTATAAATTCACTATCTTGGAGAAGTTTATTTAATCTTTTCCGGGGTATTTCATAGTAGATTTTGTACCGTTTTCCAAACTTTTTTTTGCATAATCTTTAATAATTATCTTAATAATATAAAAACACATTATTTTAATTTACTTCAAAATGCTTTACAAAATACTTCTTGTGATATCGAGTGAACTATATCATATTTTGAGAAGTTGGGATCATTAGAAATCAAGCTATAACAAGAATTTAGAGATAAATTTCAATATATTAAATCTACTTCTTGTGTTTTACAATTCCTGTTAATAGTTTCAACATGATCGTATGCAAGTGTAGCGAAGAACGTCAATTTCTAATCTTGCTAGAACATTTCTCTACCACTAAACAATTTACGGATATAGCAAATGACTTATTGCCTGGATTGCGAGAGATGTCGGAACAGTTATTTGACTACCTGTACCAATCTAATCCTTTGCCGCGTTATCTGTCTCCGCCCGCGTCGCAGCCCCAGCGGGAATTGGACAAGTTTACACGAAATACATGTCGAACGCGCGTGCGATGTTGATCGTTTGCCAGACTGCTCTTAGGAATTATCATCCCCCGGATGTACCCAGGATGTGCCGGGCATCGAGACGCGGTGTGAGCGCAGGGTTTGCCGACATTACGCGCGAGCGGAGATAACGTCGGCGCTGGTCGACGACGACGACGACGACGCGTTCGTTGCTCTCTTATTTGAACGTCTCCCCATCGCCGGCAAGAAATTTATGTTCTATTTACCAAGGTTTTATGCGCTGGCTTCTAAGGACCGTGACGGGGCTCTCGAAAGGTCTCCGTCGGTTATATATCACACAATGCCACCATAAGATGCTTGAAGAGCGCCTTTAATGCTGCATTGTGCATTCTACTTTAAAACGCGAGGATGTTGCCTTAATTCTGCAAAATTTCTCTATACATCCTCATTTGTGTTATCTTGCTATTTTCATATAATTTTAGCTTGTAATTATACTAATCTTCTGTAATAATATTATTTATTTTACAGCATTATACGCATTATTTATCATTTTTGTCCTTATGCATCAAGTCTTCATCTCACTTGAGATCTATCTTTCTCTCTCTCTCCTCTCATCTCTCCCTTGTCACAGAATGATGAATTACTTTCTACTACTACTTTGCACAAGATTCATTGCAAAGGTAATATCCTTAAGATATCTAACATCAAAACTACAGTTATTATTATATTCTAAAACACCACTAGATTTTGTTCCATACAGACATATGCATAAATTATGTATGAATACATTATTTTTGTCAAGTTAAATAAGTCCAGATATAATTTAACAAATCAATTTCTCTGTCTCATGACTTTATTATAACAATTATAAACATCATTACCAGCAGACTCATATTTCAGCCAAGAAACTCGACAGTTTCTGAAGCTGTCTCGAGTTTCGAAGCACTTAAGCGAATACATTTTCAAATAAATTCCGATAAAACTGATTTGTCGCCTACTGTGGTTGTCTTTGGACAAAATGTTCGTTAAATTATATCAAAGCACTATGGAAATAATTAAATTGTAATTTCCACTGATAGGCATTTTCGACTGACACAATCCAGACTTCAGGGTAAAATATAAAACGACGTCAAGTCTCATGCTATTACTGGCCAAATATTTCTGTCGCGATGTCACCGAGAAATGTCGGCCTGCTTACGTAATTAAGTATAGAGAAGGCGGCTGCTACTACGATCTGCCAATTTCGAGTGACGGATGACGCCGTGAGCGACGAGTAAAATTAGCCTGCGCATCCGTGTCAGCGAGCTTAGTCAGACGTGCAACTTCTTTTTTCACTTGGTTCGAAGATTGGCATTTCCTTCTTGGCCCTTCTCTAAATTTCATACCTTCTTTGAATTTTCAAGATAATTTTTCCCAATGGATGAATTGTGAGCATCATATTCTATAACAATTACAAAGTATTAATTTTTAATAGTTCTGTGTAGATTGCGAATATGTATTGTATTATTTTGCATTATAAGTAATTGAAAGATCAGTGTCGTAATCCAAAATTAATTAACGACGCAGCGGGAAAGCTACAGGATAAATACAGATTTCGTATAACGATAGCGTTTACAGCGATAACGGCATTAAAATTGAGGACACGTCGCGTCGAGTCGTCGGACTCGCGAAATTTCAATTAATGCAATGTGCATTAAATACGGCGTTGGGAATTAAATACGGTGCGTGTCGCGCGATATTGGACTGGCGGGTCGGGAAAATATTGCGCCGTGACAGTTTCATTGTCGGCGGCCGGCCCCGGCCGTCTCTGAACGCAGACGGCCGCGCGTGTGTCGGCGACACGTTAAATGGAAACGCGTAGACACATGAGTTAGACGGCCGGGCCGCGCGGCGGACTACTCCGACTTCGGAATCGATGGCATCGCTCGCCCCCGAAAGTCCCATGGTAATCGCGTGGCGTGAGGCGTAGTCGTTAGAAGAGCGAGAGAGTATAAGCCGGGCGGCTCTCCGAAATTAGGGAGCAATTCCCCGATGCTTTCGGTTCGACTGTGTGCTGGGGATATGTACCTGTGTCTCTCTACCACGATCCACTCACAGCAGTCGTTTCATCGTACATACGTACGTTGTAACAATCGAAAATACATACTGACTCACGAAGACGGTCATAGTCGCAAATCGAATGATAATGAGCGCCGCGAGACCGTATTTCTAAACGACAATCGTTTTTGTCAAGAAAAGAACATTTTAATAGACAACTTGAGATAATAAGACCGATGCGTTTAATCAACTTGCCAGTTTTAACCAATTGACTTGCACGTAGTAACACAGTCGTCATTTGTTTGTTTTTAAAACGTCAAATGTACGTTAAATTGGGATATTAAAATTATTTAATAACGTGGTACGAATAACATTTTAAATATTTTTTTAAAAAATAGATTTAAAAATGAAATTTTAACGAGTATAAGTCTCAGAGTAAAACTTTGTTACACACAAGTGCATTCATAATCAATGCAAAATTTTTATTATTTAAAATTCTTGAAATTTTTAGTTGCGCGAGAATTTTAATTGACTTCAAATTTGCAATTGACTTGCAATTAATTGAATTGCAGCTCAAGAATTATCTTTGCTTCAATAATTTGACATTTTACAAATACACTTTTCTATATTATTTACGCAATTATGATTATTCTTGCATAAATAATCTCATATACGATTTTTCAATCTTCTTATTGCTCGCGCTTATTTATGTAACAGCTTAGCTCTTTTATCTGTTCAATACTTAACTATGTATATACATGCGTGTGAGTGTGTGTATAATACGTGAGCCTATAAATATATTGCCAACGCGAATTATCAATGCTTTAACTATTATCTTTCCATCTGTGATAGGCAGCCTTGCTAGTGTCCCACCATTTGCGTATTTGCTCGCACAATTTCCTTCTTTCTTTTTTTTCATATAAATCATATAAACGCAATAAATTGTTATTATTATTATATTCCATATCATTTACGCGACATAATGGCTTTGTACGGGTAGATAGTTTATTTTAAATCATCTTTACGAGCTCTTCGTGTAACATAATCGCGCGACACGCAATGTGTAACGTAGATTTTCCGCAAATTGCGTCGCTTTATACCGTCGGCGTCGCGAGAAACGCCGCGACCGCGCGCACCCAAATCTACCCGCCCGCTCATTCATCCGAGCGCAATTAAGTAGGTGTCAGAAATTGCTTCATTAGCGGCGATAATGGCAGATAATTTCGCCGTGCCGCGTAATTAACTCGTAATCGCCGAATATTACGTGCATCGCGCTTAGCGCAACGCGATGTAACCGCAAAGCACATAGTCGAAAAGTTATACCCTTCTGCTCCTCCTGATCCGAGCTCAGTTAACCGAGCGTCGTCCCTTTCGTCGAACGACAGAAACCGCCGCCGCTACGTTTTCGCATACATTTAGATGGCAATCGCTACCGGCGACTTTTATTGCCGACAATCACGAAACCCTCTCACCGGTTCCGTGCTATTCGCGTGGACAGACTCGTCGTGTCCTCCGTGCTCGCCATACATCGTCGGCAACGTTTGAGTCAAAAGTTTCACCGTTTCGACCGTCACGAGCCTCGACCTCGGCGGAGTAGTAATGGCAGTTGTCGGAGGGGGATAGGAGAAGGAGGAGGAGGAGGAGGAGAAGGAGGGAAAGGGAGTTGATCGGAAAACGCCCCGACTGCTGGCGTGGGCTTAAAAGCGTCAGGAAATACCGGAGAGAGGCAACACAGGGCGCCGCAGTGCAGCGCGTTTTAATAATTGAAATAATAGGAGCGACTTTTCGGAGGGAGGGTAGCGGGAGGATGCGGGCGAAACTTCAAGATGGTTAGAGAAGATGATAGGAAGAGGCTAAAGGACGGTAGAGAAGCCGGCAAGCCCGGGAAAAGCTCGTCGTTCCAGCCAAAGCGAGACTCCTTGCGCATCTCTCGACCACCTAAGTAGAAAGTAACGAGCGTCGGTTACGTTAATACCGCCGCTAACGTTCGCCTCTCTATGCACCCTGCGACCGCCAACGATCCTGAATACGTGATCGCTCGTGCAGCCGCTTCCTTTTTGATCACGGCTGCATCTTCACTCTGTCAGCCTGGCGATTTCTCAAAACCAATCGAATCGAAATTCAATAATTTTAACGCTTTCGCCGCTCTAACTATAAGACGTTTCTTTGGTGTCTTTATATTAATAAATGTGGAGTTATAAAGTATCTTATAAAAGATATTTTGAAACTTTCATACTTTAAAGGAGAGCGTAAACATGAGAGATTAACTTTTTGCACAATAAATACGAAGTAGAGGATCCAGTGTTGAAAGCAAACGGAATTGAAAGGATATGAAAAAGCTCCTAGGTTAACGTGAAAAAAATTTAATTTTGTATGACAACAAGAGGGGATTAGCTGAACTAACGTAACTTCTGTTAATCTAAAGAATATCTCTCTCTTAGCTTTCTTGGTATATATTTAATATATGTATTGTAATAAATATTATATGATATATTATGGATAAACTTTTAAATTAATTGGTTGTAAAAATGGCATTATATTTAAAAATAACACGCAAATGTTTGCATCTAGCTATTAGTTTAACATTTCAGTTGTTGCTTTAGTATACATCATGTTTCTGGTTTTTGGCATAAAACTTTAGATACCACCGTATGGCGTAAATGCGGGCACTGTGTTTCCCATTCTCCGCTTGTACTTATCTCTAGAACTGCATCATCAAAGTGAATAGAGTACGGCATTTTTGTTCCTGTGCGCTATATTCAGCTGCAGGTAGCGGCAACCCCTCGAATCCTTTTACGTGTTCGATAAACCTTAACCGCATCGAGTTGCACTCGTAGCAGATATCGGACGTTGGAGGATATCAGGTGCTATATCACTCGTTTCGTAAGCTGGAAAAAAGTTTATTACGGCGAGCACGCATTAATGAAAGACCGCCTAGCCCGTCGTCTCCATAAGTAGGTACCAAATAATAGCAGAATTAGAATTTTCTGCGAAATTGCTAGCTAATACCTTAAATTTTAAGTTATCTCATTCTCAGAATTTAATATAAAAATTTTAATAAATTTAACTTTTCTCTTTTAATCCAGGAAATTTTAATTTAGTACAAAATTTAAATGCTTGCACCATTGCCGTATTTTTCAATCTTTAAAAATAAGTTGCTATTATAAATGATTTAAATAAAACTTATGTCTTACACTAAAATTAAAAAGATAATTATTTCTCTAAAAACTATTTAAATAAATAAGTGTAATTTTGTAAAATGAGTGTAAAATTATTTTATATTTTCCAGATTTAAATGAAAAAAATTTTTATATGTAACACAACTATTGATCTAATATCTTTCAGTTTTTAAAGTTTATATTGATTTGTTGAAAACCTTTCGATAATTAAATTAATTTGAATTAATCCGATTACTTCCGTTTTACATAGATGTCTTAATTATGTCTAAAATGGGTCACGAGTATCGCATCGATATTTTAACACCATTCGATCCTATTGGATCCTTGTCGAGAGGAGATGGAGCGCGAGCCTCGCGTATGATATAACCCTCTCGAACATCCTGACAGATTTATATCGCCGCTACGCCGATAAAACCGGACGCAATGATCCGTTTCGTCATGCGAGGATTCGCGCGACGCAGATTTCCTGGGTGGGCGAAGCGCTCGGAAAAAAATTTCGAGAGCTATCGGGCCGCACGTTGACGTATGGGTAACTTCGTTACGATCGCCCGATAACTCTTCATACACGCGGCCACCGTGCGTGATACGTCGGGGCGTTAATGGCATATGGCAGGATCCGTATGTGCTCTCCGGAACGATAAGATAACGCCCGTGCATTTGGTTCTTATCGCGAGCGGCCACATCGGATCGCGCGCGGATAACGCGCCGTATACGTCTTTTTTTCAAAGCCACACCGGCATCGCACATCATGCAATTTTTTTTCTTTTGTCGTTCAGTGGATTGAAATATCGTAGCATTTAATTTGATTGATCGCGGAAACAAAGACATATTATTTGATGTACCGGATATTTTGATGGCAGGCATATTTCACAAATTGATGTTCTTCGCTCTGAAATAATTTCTGTTTTTTTTTTTTTGCAAAATTAATTAAATTTTCTTGAGATGTGTTAGAAGAGTTACTAACACTACTCCGTGTCAGAGGAGTTAACATATTGTTAGGCAGAGGATAAATTATTTGCTGCTTCCGATTTGCAATAGAGAAAAAGGGCATTTTAATGACGCGTCGAATAATGTATCAAGTCAATCCGCAGTTGGGATAAGTAATAATTTGATATCATCAACTTGACTGATCGTTTTTCATCCGCGTTCTCCTTTGCTATTCACTTTGAGAGATACGCAACCGAAACGCCGAGCGATATGCGTCAAAATACGAACGCTCTGTTGCACATGTTGGCGCATTTGCAAGATAAATAAACATATAGCGGCTGTGCCGTTACGAGAGTGAGAATTTTGCTAGTAACTGAAATAGACGTTGCGTAAATATGCTCGGGTCTGTCCTTTTCATTTCGCTGTCCGGTACGTAGCTCTATTATCTATCAACTTGTATCGAACGACGAATGCATATTTGATACAGCGCAGCTGCAGTCGATGATTGAGACGATTATTGGATACTATTTTATTCAAATATCTCGACTTACGACTCCAAGTTCGGTACAATGACGGAGCTCTAGAATTCAACTGCCACAGAGAGAATTTATACGTTTTTTACTTTTTAATACTTTTAATGTCTCTTTGCTATATGTGTAGCTCGTTTCTTACGTGTATAATATTTATCACTGAAAAGGACATTATTCTGGAATTGGTAAAAAATTATTACATTCATTTAAATATACTCTTCTCTGCTGAAATATAATTATTTTATATTTCTTTATACACCATTTTTAAAATAATATGAGCTAAAAAATATTAAATTCCTGAAATATTAAATTGCTGTAGTTTTTAACATTTACCTTTGATAATAATTATACTTTTTTGACTGAGCGTTTGCAGCAGGCGCTTTATTATAATATGCAGATATTTCTACAGTGTTAGTTCTAACTTTACCAATGTGCTCCACTAACTGAAATAATGAGAAAAGTTTGTAACGTACATGGGCATGGAGATGGTTTATTTCTGAAGTGCAAGTTTAAGATATCACAAAAAAATGAATATAGTTCGAGTAATAAAGTGAAAATGTTATTAGATTGTAAAATAGTACCTACATGCAATAAGCGAATATTTAATATATTCAGATTTATTAGAAACTTTAATAAATATTATGTACAATGGATTTTCTTATAATAGGTAATTTTTTCCTTTCTCATGTTTTTTGAAATTTTAAATTTTAAATAGAGAAATATTTCGACAATATAAGTGAATTTGACCGACATGTGGATAACACAAGTAGATAGAAATAAGTTGTATACGGTCGAGTTGGATCTTTTGTGCCCAATAATATTATTATGTACATTTCTTCGCCTTAGCAAACCACGTGCCGTTACTTAGAGTCTTGAAACGCAGTTTCAAACTAAATATTTAGTATTTAAAAAAATTAATATGTTATAGATTCGATTTTATATGCGTATTTGTGTTTGTTATTTATGTTTTCTATTTTTAATATTATACATATAGTTTAAATTATATCAATATATTTAAAATTAGATCAAACATTTCGACTATATTTTTAGTTTGTGTAACGATAAATTACTTACGACATTGCTTATACCTCTTTAAAATATTGCCGGCTTTCAGAAATATTTCAACAAATTTTCCAATAATATTGTAATTTATATATCAATTTTCGCAAAACGAACAAGAATCTCATTAATATTCTATATACAGAAAAACCGAAACTATCCATTTTCTAAGTTTCTAATTCTTACACTTTGTTTTCCACTTTACTACATTTAAAAAATAAGATATTAGCTTAAAATAATAGTTCTGATTTTCTAATTACCTTAATGACAGTGAAACTACAATTGTTTATTTTTAAATAGAATAGTTTCACTATTATACTGATGCATAGAGAAAAATAAGAAGAAATTATAACTCGATTATAAAAAAAAGAAAAAACAGAATTAAATTTTATTCGAAGAAAAAAAGGAAGAAATGGAATTTGCACCTTCAATTTGAGTATTGCTGCTAGGTAGACGGTTGTAATAGTGCAGTACCAATGCCTATTTCTCTGACGATCTTCTTGAGGGGAGGATTATAACGATGTTGTGGCGCGAAGAAATTCAAGTTGTTCCGAAGGTATTCTATATATACGACCGTCGCAGAAATACCGAGCCAAATATGCTTTTAAGAACACAGCTGGTCTTGCATAGCGAAGGTATTCTTAACTTGCCTTTGTGAGGGTCTGTCTAACCTCCGTACCCCTACTCATCTTCGTTCCGTACTTCCCTTTTCCATCCTCATCCTTATCCACGTTCCCCTCTCGTTGCTGTGCCACTGCCTCGCCTTTTTCCTTTTCCTCTGATCCAGCGTGACTTGCCTTTCGCATCTCACCTGAGGAAGAAAGATGCATCGCCCGATGTCACTGCGGAGAGATCGATCAGTCGGTTTTTTTTTTTTCGTTTCCCCTCTACCGCGAGCTAAGAAACTATAAAAAAGAGGATAATCGAGAGTACTATGAATTGTAATTTATGAATTATGGTAAAGAGTATGGATATCGTGAAAATCAAATACCAAATTAATCGATCGGATATAATTGAAGAGATAGTTATTGAGATTTTATCGTTCACTTTTTCCCAAGACATCCTAACGAACCCGTGAAGATTCTATCCTCTTGCTGGTACTCACTGTAGCGTGTGCTACGCAGAGAGTATCAATTCTCTAAAGGAAGAAGAGCTGACATCTGTAAATTGATCCCCCTGGTTTCCCGCGCGGAACAAAATGCCCGCAAAAATCGGCCTTAAACGTCGGCGAATTCAGTCGGCGGGGAGTGTTATTATGAAAAGTGGTATGTAGGCGGTAGACGGGAGGGAAGTACGAGGGAAGAACGGTTACGACAGAGGGTTGATGACGAGATAGGATAATCGAATAACCGTTGCACCGTAGCGCCTTTGCCTCTCTTGCGAACGTTCCGCTCGCCTGTATGTGTACACGCTCACGAAGTTCTACACCAATTCTCCGGCGTGTCTTAACTTACGATATTACGCGTTCAGAGCCCTACGACGACATCTTCATCGAGCACTTCCTCCCTTAATCTACGCGAAAGAGGATCGTTTGTAACGTACGAATTGTTTTGCGTCTCATTGGAATGTGAACGCCGGTTCGTTGTAATACGGCATCTTATGCAGTGCAACTTTGCAAATTTCGGGATATTACATGAATAGAGATGCACTGTAATATCTATCTATAATACACGACAATTTCAGACAAACTCTGGCGTAAGCTGTAATAAACAGGAAATTTTGGGGAACAGTTGCATTTGTGATTTTCGTTTACTGCATGTACGTAACTACAGAATATTTGATTATAATTATTTTTATTTTGTCAAAATAAAGTATTTATTATTAATAAAAAAAATAGTATCACATTCTATACAATACATCATTGTGTTTAGAAATAGTGCAAAAGTGGGTAAATCAGGTTTAAAAAAAAAACTTACGTTTATATTCTATAAAATCATTTATTTGTCGTTCTTAATTTGACGCATTGATGTTTATCTGGCAATTTAACAATATTTGAAAAATAGATTTATACAGTGTGCATTTATTTCATTAATCTTTTCGTATCTGAATATTGTAATATATTAGTCGAATTTACTTGTAAGAGTGAGTACTGAAAGAGATGATTTTTGAAGGAGCGTTCTTTGCTTTATGGATCTTTTATAAGAATTATTAAAACATTTTACAAGAATAATTTTGCCAATACACGGTAGTGTCTCGCGCCAAGTACACACGCAGCGAGGCCGTGTATCTTTATGCGCGACGCGATATACTTCACAGGTAACACTTATCGTATGTCCACTTTGCCCTTCGTGGAATTTTCCACGCTGAATTTATCAGTGCTCAAATAATGATAAGATTTGACGCGGAACTTTGTCTTCGGTCTTCAGGTGTGATTGCGAAAACTCGATACGTTCAAAACTCAATATTAGTCTTAATTCACGAAAGAACCACGTATGTTAGCTTGAACGAATAATGTGCTAGCTTGTTTGCAAACTCGTACAAATTATCGGAGTGATAATTTTAACTTGTCTTCCAATCGATCGAAAGTTTAGAGTCTTCATTTACGATCGGCATGGGCAAGGCGACCGTATTGTTTTAATGAACGCTGGAAAAATCGATACGATCGCATATCTAATTAATTAGTGCGCGCGTATCATTAACGTAAATTACACGTTTCGTTTGCCCGGCTGCTGACTCACTCATTATTGAAAGATCGTTAAGTGCTCGATGAATTATCGTGGCGGAAATGTAGCTCGACGAGTGGGCTCTGTGCCGGTGAAAGTGCCACCCTAAATCATTAATGGAATATTCGGTGCCCACTGGCCGACCCGGGTAAATGGCAATTACTGCTTTACGCCTCGTGGTCTGACCTCGAGTAATTTTACTCGGTGGAAATTGGTTGCGATACCAACCAACTATACGCTACCGTTAGCCTAACTGCGTTTGTTAGACTTTCTGTTTGTTAGATAAGTTGACCATCATTGGCATAGTAAAATCGAAAGGATTACGATAAATGCCTTGCTGAAAAGTTAGCACTACTATGACTTGCTCAAATTATCCGTGTCATCAAATGCTTCAATGAATTTACTCAATTCATTTTTTATCCAATAAAATATATAACACGTGGCATAATTAAGTCACAGCTAAGTAACAATAATTGAAATCGTGGATTAACAGTATAAATTATAATAATATTAGCACAGGGGTTTTGTTCGACCAAACTGGCAATTTTATTATTAAAAAGACGCTACGTTTCAACCGCTAATATGTAAGTTTTTGATTTATATAATGCTCCTAGACTTATTCTATCTGCTGCGTTCTACAAAATCTGATGTTTAGTTTTTAGATTCGGCGTATTTTGGAAACTATGTCTAACTAATTAATATTTGCGAGTCATACACGCTTGAAAAGGACCGAATTTTGCGGTTGAAACGTAGCGTCTTTTTAATAATAAAATTGCCAGTTTGGTCGAACAAAACCCCTGTGCTAATTGTTAATTATTTGCTGGCGACTCAACTTCTCAGTTTTGTTTATAATAATATCTTAATTATATGAACTTAAATATTAAATTATAACATATCGTCAAAGAAATCATTATGGGAAAAATGAGTCCAAATTTATAGTAGGACCTGTTATTCAAATTTGATAGTCAGCTTAAATCAAACACGATTTTCGTTCAAATGAAAGGCACACCATTTATAAAGTATTTTTGAATAACTAATGGCCTTTACCTGGATGGCATGAATGATAAATGACCTCTTTCTTAGTCATGGCTATTCTTCATAAAAATGAAAGTGCACAATCTCGTTTACTTTGACTGCAACACACGGAGTTGCATCTTTTGCTAGGCCAGTATCATAGCTGCGGAATACACTTTTATTGGCAATTTCGTGCAGAATAGTTTGCAAGTCTGAAACGCGAGGAACAGCGAATTCTGCATACCCTCCAGGCAATCATGTATCCTATCTACTCTTCGTGAATTGCTCTTGTTGTTCTTCAATCCGACAAGATGTAATAGATTCTCCTACAGATACGATTAAACGCGTAATTTTTATGCTAATTATTGTTGGCAATATAATTTTCGTATATTGGAAATAATTGGCTAATATTTGTATAATTATTTTAATGCAAAATGTTAGTCAATAGCTGTTTATTAATTTAAAAAAAAACATTAATTATTTACTTGACCAAATACTTATAAATTAAATCACAGATGTACTAAATTAGCTGAGAAAAATATTTGGAAAACATATATATGATATAAAAATATAAAATAGAATATTATTTCTAATATATGTATGTATCTTGTTTCTTGATATATTTTGTTCTCAAAGTTGCCACTTGTACTGTCCCACATAACCAAAAAAATATAGCTTCCTCAATTAATATTAATGGCAATTCACTCATTTAATAACGCCAGATAATAAATAGTAATTAAATTTATTCCCCTAATGCTTCTTTCTTATTTCTTGGTAAATGCTTAACAGTTGTTAGTTGCGATCTGCTTAAAAAATATTTTAATTATTGAAAGGAAAAAGGCCAATGGTCGAGCAGTAATGGATGTTAAACCATATAATTATTACATTACATGAACAAAAACGGAACGTTTTTTTAGTTATGAATATATGTACATAATTTATTACAGTTGTTAACTAAATATGATATTTTTAATTATACTACGGCTGAAGAAGACTCGGTGAAGTCGAAACGTTCCGTTTTTGTACATGTAACGTAATAATTATATGGTTTAACATCCATTACTGCTCGATCATTGGCCTTTTTCCTTTCAATTTTATATTCATACGAGCGTGTTTTATTATTTATTTTAATTTTAATTATTGTAAAATGAAAAATTTTTAATTAGTGTAAGATGAAACTGAGAATGTGCAATAACACGTGATGTGTTTGCGATAATGTTCAAACGGCATTGTTTCATTTAATGCTTGTGAAATTAGTAGGCAGCGGAGGGTGGCTCTTGGGGTGATCTAAAATATCAGATTGCTTGTTAGTTCATTTATCGGTAGCGCGGCTTTATTGAAACGTCATGTTCGCAAGATAATTGTCGAGTATTAAATTTCAAACGCTTACATCATTAATGACCATTCTCTGACACGTGACGGCGTGTGTCTATATTTACGTCGAAGCATGCGTTTCGACACGCCGCGCGCCGCCGCGCCGGCACGCCGCTCGCTCTATGTGTGTGTGACGGAGCGGTTAGTTAATTTTAACACTAACTCTCTCTCTCTCTTTCTCTCCCTCTCCAATCATATACGAGACGAAAACATCGATAACGCTTTCACGAAATATACCGTTGGAATTAGACGCCGGAAGTTTTACGAGTTTGAGGCTCGTAAAACATATGTACAGCTTTAAATCGCACGAGCATAACATTCAAGATTAAAGAACACGCATACGTTCTGGCCATATCATCAACCTAACAAGTTATGTGTGTACAGAATGAATGTGCCTTTAGTGCCAGCTTGATGAATATATCGCTGAATCGTTTCCTGTTATTACCGTAACTGCGAAATTGCGAGGTTTAAATCGAGCATGCGAACGTTAATAAAGTTAAATTTCAATATTACAGTAATTTAGTAAAGAAACTTTTATTTACATGGATATTTCGTTCGATTTTAATAATGCTCGTTCTTCTATCACCTCGACGCTAAACGATCCTAAAACTCTTTTTTATTTTGGCGCCAATCCTGCAGCTGATAATATCTGGCCCCCTATTATTCTGATTTTGTGAAATCAATAATCTCCGCTTTAATAATGCATCGCAATATTTCACGAGAGATATTTATCAGTTCTTTGTCGTGCAAGCGCTTTTGCACATTACATGCATGAAAATTTATGGACTGTTAAGAAATTTTGGCCGTTATAGAACGTGTAGAAGGATACGGTCGCGAGACCATAACGGTCGAGGTCCGAAGCAACATGCACGTTCCTATAGGGCATGATACTGCACAATGACCATTCTCTCGCCGCGCATTGGCACGGGGCCAGCTAACACAAGGAAACACGTGTTCAAGATTAGCCGGGCACGACAGGTGCCACTGCTAGCAAGCCTCCGACCGACCAAGTTTGCGTAAATGTTGTGTGTTTCGACCCCCCTGCGCTGGCATTGCGAAAGAGCTACGATTCTCGAGAAATTCCTTCCAAGTTTGAATTGCATCGCGCAAATTACCGTCCAAGCTTCCAAGAATGTCGAGTCCACCACTCCCACGATCTTACCGTGTGCCAACATTTCAGGACGCGTGCAACATGCATCTCTGTTCAGGTCTACTCACCTTGTACAATATTATGCGCGACGTATAAAGCGTTTGTCGCGAGAGGAGACATGTGCCAATAGCAGGATCCTATCCACCAAGAAATTTCAAACATCTCTTCTTCGGCAGGAATTAATATCGCGACATAATCGCTAAGAATTTAAGCAAATAATATTTGCAGTTAATTTGAAGAAATCTGTGTTTTTTAAATTATCAAACGGATTGTTTCATTCTCTTTTATGTATTTATATTCAATTAATTGTGACACTAATTAAAATAATTTTTGAAAAATGTTAAAAATATCAAATGCTCCACTAAACGATGTTGACTTATAAAGTAGAGATAATATTTATGATGGAATAATATAAATTATTATTGTATTTCATTCTTATATAATTTTGTAATCACTCAGATTGTATTATTTTTTAAATAAAGTATTCTTTTTCTACTTACATATTACATCTCAAATTTTTGACAAAGATTCTTTGATGTTTATTATCTATTAATAAATTCGATATTTTAAAATGTTTACCTTCTACCTAGTGGCTAAAATGTTTGATCGGGAAATATCTCTTTAATTAAGAATAAATATGATTCAAAGAAGATCTTTTAAAGATTTTCCATTTCAATTTTTGAATATTTAAGAAGATCAATGAAGATGGATGTGGTTATTTAGGTCACAATTCCATATCGGGGTGTAGTGCAAAATTAATAACGCGAGTGCGAATCGTCAATAGCTAACGCATATAACAGAACAGTCATAACGAGCAGCAATGTTACCTCCCATTTTCACCAAAGCGCGCAATAATTTTCCAGAGTTTATGGCCACACCTGTGGCGTGATTGGTTTTGCTAGAGATCGAGACATGTGCATCAAGTTCGCATGACATTTATGTATGTGTACATCAGCTGCGGCACGCGTTTCCGTTCCGTAATGTTCACATCCACATGGCGAAATAGGAAGCGGACTTAACACGCGATCGATCATTTATCATATTATTCGAACAACAGCTAGACAGGAAAATGATTAATTAGACGTGAAAAAACATCTCATTTGTGTGTATTTGCGAGTAATACCTTTATGCTATTGCATGTGTCGCTCGTTTACGTCATAAATTCAATTAGAACGCGATGCTTTATGCAGCGATGACTAATTCGAATGATTACATAGAACGTCAATATGTTTTTTAAAAGATTATATATATCTATAATTTTTTTTGTAAAAAAGTATTAATATTTTTTATTCACATTTGTAAAAATTAAAATAAATATATTAATAAAATTAGATATATATTCTTATATGTATGCGCCTAATATGAAAGTTTTGACTGTAATTATGGGAAAAGTCTATGTCTTTCAACTTTTCAAAATAATAATTGTAAATAAAGAAAAGTACAAGAAAGTATTGAAACACAGCTCGTTAATACCATTCTCTTTTGGGAAAATACGTGCGAGAGAAGCCGAGAGGAAATGATATTTTCACGTTTGCACCAGTCGTTAGGATGGCCGAATCCTAACGACTGAGGCAAACGTGAAACTTCCAAAACGATGAAGGAGCTATACGAGCGTCCGACTCGTAATCGTAACTCCGCGTAATAACGCTTCCTTACCGAAGGTCGCGTAAGACGAGGGAGCGAGCCGCGAGTTACAGCTGACATCGAACCGGTGGGTTTTAGCTCTTGTCGGCTCTGACGATTCGCCGAGAACGTCTTACATTCATGACTCTTGAGTCTCGAGTTCACGAGTTCTCCCTATATAAACGCATCTCTGTCGCGGTAATCCGTATCCGGCCGAATTGAGGATTATACGCCGGCGTATTTGCAATTTCTATGAGACTCCAGCTTATTCTCGTACCCCCTTACAATGTCGCGTTGTTTTCTCTTTTTTTAAGACTGCAAGCGCGAAACTGCTCTTCCTCAGTGGTGAACCGTCTGTCTGAAGATTAACTCACGCGACGACCGATATTCTGAACGATATTCTCGCCACACTTTGCGTTTCTTGCTTATCTTTTCGAGAAGAATAATTCTGCATATTCGAACGGTCTTGTGAAAATGGCCGCGGAAAAATACTGCATAAACTCCTTCATTATGCTACGAAATTCTAGCGCGCGAAACCATCCAGTCGACCGAGTTGCTCAGTCGTTTGTACAAATCTTGAATGATATTTTTGAAATAGCTCTCTCTATTTTGAGTAGTAGGTAGATATGTATTTTAAGTAGGAGACAGATGGTACCTATAATCGAATTACGCTGGTAATGATTCGTTTTGAATAAAAATATTAAAATGCATGCATAAAGATAAAATAAAAATCTCTTTTAAACCTAAATGTTTATTAATCTAAATGAATCGAGACCTAAAGAATCAGAATATTCCAATTAGGACGAATGCACTCAAACAACTTCACGAGCGTATCTTATTAATTTTGGAAAAACGGCATACCGTCTTCCGTGTTTCAGGTCGATATATAGACATTAGGTCAACGAAAGCATCCCAAGTGCATCGCGAACTGCATTGCGGAACGTAGCGGACTGCAAGCGGCATCAAACAATCAGTGTAAGTGTATCTGCGCGGATGGGTTATATCCTCGTTTGTAGGTCTTACGTGACGCGTATTACGTAAGAGGTAGAGGGATAACCATCCGTGCGCCACGAAGCGGATAGGAAGATAGATATGTCAGTGTCTTGCTATACAAGCTGGTCGCGTTAATTACGTCCCTTGTCCCCACTCTCGGACCTCTCCTGCCTCCGTCCACGTGCGGTGTATACGGTGCCGCGTGCGGAAACCATCGACGTCTTATAGAAGCCACTGAAACGTCACCGGGTCTCATGGCTACGCAGTAATTGGAAACCTCATGGTGAACCGCAACAAGGTAGTCCGCGTTGAGCCAATGCGCGAATGCGCATATCAAAGATATTCATTGTCAGTTATTGCTCCGAGAATTTGCAA
The DNA here is from genome assembly GCF_030848795.1 of Temnothorax nylanderi. Classification (NCBI taxonomy): domain Eukaryota; kingdom Metazoa; phylum Arthropoda; class Insecta; order Hymenoptera; family Formicidae; genus Temnothorax; species Temnothorax nylanderi. The sequence continues at coordinate 754,114 of NW_027249145.1, forward strand.
ATAATTAGGAATTGGTGAATGGTATTATCAAATTTTCATTCGTGAACGTTTTGGTTGTCTAATATGATAAGATTTAAAAGATTAAACATCTCTCTTTAATTAAGAATAAGATGCATGTAGTTTCGCGTAATTGATTTATCGCGTCAATAAAACGAAGACTAAATTGAAAACAATGATTGCAGTTTATAATAATAAATTTTTGTCAATCTCAAGATGAATTGTTTCATTATATTCAGAAAGAACCGAATAATTTTCAAGCGACCTAGCCGCACAACTCAGGTCGTAAATTCTTGGACTGATCAAATCGCAAGTACGCTACACCCCGCTTTTTAAAACACAGCCCTACCTACCTCACGAACGAACTGCGTCGTGCCCATTTCTCTCTCTCGTCGAACCGCCCGTTCGATGTTTTACATCCGCTGGGTACGGGGTCGCAGGTGGACGGAAGGAGAACGAGCGAATTCAAGTGGCTCGTTCCTTCTCGACCGGGTACCTCGCCTCGGCCGATTCCGGTGTACGAGCGAATAATATTTCCACGATCCGGTCCGGCGCGGCACGGCGTTTCCGCGCCCGTGATCCGCGCGGGCAATAAAGGAAGACCCGGGCTGCGGTAATGGCGCTTGGCTCGCGTAATTACCAGTTATGCGTCGATGGTATACGAGTCCGGGGGCGCGCGGCTAACCCGGCCTACAGCGCGGGGTTAAAGCGGAACGGTAATGTGTCACTGTCGTCGGACCACAGTACCCCGAATGGTTATCGCCGACGTGTGTCGGTGGCCCCGGTGCAGCGGTGGTGAAGGAGGACACGCAGGCCGCGCTTCGCGTAGTCCTGGGTACGAGAGAGGGTTGGACGTGTTGCTGCGTCGGCGGGGGATACAGTTAATAACAGGGGCTAAAATGTCGTCGGCAACTCGACGCGCTTCATCGCCGCAGAGGGCCGCGCGATTCTCGCAATTTCGCAGATCCGGCATTTGGGATGCCGCGCCGTGTGCGGCGTGCAAGAGACTTCTGGACCGCCCGATGCCGCATCGCGCTGGCATTGTAACGTCGGATTAATTAAACGTTTTGGTTACCGCGCGCGGTCAGGCCTGTTACCTTGTAACTATGCACGATATAATGAAGATGATGAGAGAGAATGTCACGTAGGAAACTGAATCGCGGCAATTAACGTGAAAAGCTGATGGATCCCTAGACAACTCGTTCTTTCTTTCTTTCTTTTCTTTTTTATTAAAAAGAATGAGGGTCCGTAATGAAGATCAATTAAACGCAATAGCTTTTTTTCTGATCCTGAGCGAGAAAACTGGTGGAAGTATTGTTTTCCGAATTACTTTGATTCGACGAATCAGCGTTTTTCGGCAGCGGCAATTATTCTCGCTCTAATTGAAAAGCCGTCGAGTTAAGTCCCTCATTAGGAGGTTCCTCCGTGCTCGTGTTACCATTTGACTTCATCAATCGCGAATTGATGATCCCTCTTTTCGACGAAACCTGACGATCTCTGTTGAGATCGCGACAAACGTCGAGTATTCCTGTCGTAAATTCGACGTTCAAACGAGCAGAATTTTCTCTTGGTTTATATTCGTAGAATGGTTTTCTCTCTTGGTCGCTCTTATATATCCGATCGATCGATATTTGGTAGAAGCGTGCTTCTGGAAGGGGGTCATCCTGATAGGGCAGAAAGAGTGGCGAGCTTCGCGTGTCCTTCTTGATTTATAACTACCGATCGAGCCGGTTCTCCTCCCTCTCGTAATGCTCCACGACTCGCCAATAGCGATTCCCATATTTCTATTCCCGCGCGAAGCAATTCGGAACTTGGAAAAATATTTCTTTTTCGATTTTTTATGTAAGGTTTTCGTGAAATAAATAACTTATTTGTGAGTTTGCACATAAGCGATACAATTTTGTTAATTCTAAAACACCAAATAAAATTAATTCTAATTAATCCAACTGTTATAAAATTATAGATATGATTGTTACACATTATATTAAAATAAATGATACAGCAAATTTTGTGGTCAAATTTTTTTACAGTATTAATAAAATTACTTTTTGAATATCTAACTGCACATTTATTTCTTCTTGAACGTTTATAGTGGCGATTATGAAAATCTCTTGAACCCTCTTTTTCATCCACCGTCTGTCATCTCCACGTCAGAAAATTATTTTCCAGATCTGGGGATTAACTTGTCGCGACCGGGGACGTATCGACCCCTTGTGACCGAGAGGCCCCCGAAGATGGAAATCCCCAGCCATCCTATCAGATCCGAAGTACGTAGTTATGCACGCGAATAAGAAGGGTCGATCGTCTTATCGAGGGGGCTTCGACGGGGTGTATTTTATCCCCTTTTGTATTACATGCCTATTGCATTACGATTTTCATCAGAATACCCAACCGGGTTACGGCGCGTCCTCGCCATAATAATGGGAGGAGGACGTTGCGAGGAGACGCGCGTGAGAGAGAGAGAGAGAGAGAGAGAGAGAGAGAGAGAGAGAGAGAGAGAGAGAGAGAGAGAGAGAGAGAGAGAGAGAGAGAGAGAGAGAGAGAGAGAGAGAAGAGCTGGATGGATTGGCGAATGGGAGAAAGCTATTCTCCTCTAATTGGCATCGTGGGTTACGTCGAAGGGAGGCGCCGCATCATATTTTCTCATTAAAAGCGTTTACCCGAACGGAAAGTTCTTTTATACTGTCGAACCGTTTCGAAAGTTCCTACCTCGAACTTCCTAAACAGGCAACTCGTAGACGAGGATGAAACTTCACAAAGAAGTTAGCGCGCGAAGTTACAGATTTCAATGCTAGCCAGTCTCTAAATAATATTGTCCTTGGCGACGTTGCTTGCATTGTCGAAATTTGTTTATGCAAATGCGTCTTACATAATCGAAGTTGTCTATAGCGTTTGTTTCAAAGATAGCGAGGATGATAGTGGTATTGGATTAGATCCGTTATAGCTTCGCCTGATTAAGTTGGCCTCAATACATCGGTAAATGCATAGCACGCTATATGAGCTCCTGTCATTTTATGCTTCCATTTCCATATTAAGTTTCCTTGAGGAGAAAAAAATCTACGGCGAGTAAAGGAGATCATATATTTCAGAAAGCTCTTTTTATACCAATATTTTTCCCATTGTACAATATGCATATAAACTATTAACCTGATATAGTGATGATATTTAATAAAAATTTGTCCTACGACACTTTATAATTTTTCTGAACTCCATAGTTTTACACAAAAAAAACGGCATACACTGTAAAAAAATTTTGTAAAATTACAACTATTATAGTGGGTAATTTTGAGACCCACTATAATAGGTGTAAATTTCCACACATTTTTAATTTGTGTAATTGTAATACAAAATTACTTTTTCCTACCGTACTGTAATTTTGTAAAATTACACCTATTATAGTGGGTCTCAAAATTACCCACTATAATAGTTGTAATTTTACAAAAATTTTTTACAGTGTATATTATATAGAGCGCAACGACAATTGTGACCATTTCTGACATATCATTCGAAGAAGTAACGCGGTTATCGCGAGAGATGTAGTTTGAATCGATGGTATGCTGAAACTTCGCGTAAACTTACACTCGATACTTTCGCTGAGAACGATATTGCTATGAATCTGTATCGGAAAGTGCATGAGATTCAGAAGAAAAATGACTTTAAAAAGACAACTATTCTTTACACCAGTTCGTCGATACTATCGAGACTTTAAAATTTCTTATAGCCTGCAATCTGGAATAATATGCCACGGTAGCGTTTTACAATCTTTCGGTATCTGCGGGTCTGATGAAGCATCGTAAATTTTGTGACGCACCTTTTAATTTTCGGTGAAATAATAATAATAAAATAATAAAGCCTTATAGAAACACAACAGATTATTAACTTTACTTCGCTCTATTTTTATCTTAACTTGAAAGGTACCTTTTTAGAGTTGCATTTATATAGAGACTCGGGGCACGAATTTCAGCCGCATCAGAATATTCCATGCCCTTATCACGAAAATTGCACGCTCTGCGCGCTGTGAGTTGGCAGACAGAGTGAATGTGCTTTTTGTGGCACGTAAACGGTATTATGGCGAATAATTAGTTTAATCTTCTGTACGTGATACGTATGGTAATTTTATGAAAAAGACCTACTTAGTTGACCGCGCGCGCCAAGTTTAACGCTCAAGATTTAGCATCTACTAGAGAAATACTACATTGCACGCTCCATTCCGCACAATTGTCTACAACGAAGACGCGGAAGTCGCGATAGCCATCGTAGCAGCGAGGGAAAACCGTCAGATCGGCGAAATTACTTCGCCGGGGAGATTTGTAGCTGTCGCGGGAACTTCGGAAATCACTTTGACACGCGAGGTGGATAAAGCACAGTCGTTCGTACACGATAAAACACGGTCGCCGTGGAATCGGCGTGATCGGTGGTGGTTCTTGAACGGCGCCGACTGTCACGTACACTGGTCGCCGGGAATGTATGCACGGGGGCTGCGATGATTTACCCGCAAACTTGGCGGAACACGGGGGACCAAGGGGGGGGGCGGGGGGCGGGGACGGGCGCGTCGGTGGAGAAAATTTACGCGACGTGCTCGCGAGCAGAAAACGACGAGCGTGCCACGAGCGTGCACGTGCACGGAAACGTGTGCAGTTCTACGGCTATCTGTATGAAGTTCCAGCATCGACTGTCTCCTTCGTCGGTATTCATGCTTGGAGTCAACCGAATCGGGGACTTCTCCGCCAGCCGCGGGGAACGACATAATGCTGCATTAAGCGTGAATGGACCGGGTTCCGTGCTGGGGATACGGACGGGACAGCAATGGCCGACGATGTGCCCGCTATGACATCCTCTCTTACACGCGGTAGAATAAAGGAAAAAGAAAATAATAAAAAAAAAAGAGAGAGAAAGGGATGTACGCTCGTTGCGCGATGCAACAAGTGTGGCGTGCGCTCGTTGTTGCAGCCGCCGCTGCGTTCGTTTCTTACGTACTCGTGAAAATTTCTTGTATTTCACCGAGGAGAAATGTCGATTGCCAGCTGCAACAATAATAATAACACAAACCGCGCGCGCATTGCGTCAGTGTAATCGAAATGCTTCTGACGTTATACCTTTTATTTCACTGTGGAGCGGTAATCTCGCGTGATCTCGGTGAAGAAGCGAGCTGCAACTTATTCAACCTTTATTCAAAGGTGTTTGACCAAGCCAAGTAATATTCCGCGGTAACACTGACGACTTTACGAGTTGCCGTACCGTGCAAAATGAAACGAAGCACAGCTTTATAATTTCCGAAGTAGTCATTAACCGAGATTAATCAACCCATTTCCCAACGCGGCGTCGCGACGGTTAAATAACAGCGAAATACCTGTGTTTGTTGGGCCTCGACTTTAATTACTACGCTAAAGATTTCGCGCGTTCCCGGTTACGCGCGCCAGCCAGCAGGGACGCGGGGTCACCGACACGCGCTCTCGCTCTGCAACATTTCTACCCGAATGCACCCGGCAATATGTAGCGCCGGGGCACAAATTACTTCGCCGAGTAACGCGCGCTCCGAGAGAATTTAATAAATTCTCTGATTCGCGCGCGAGTTAACCCAGTTGCGCGTCACCGCTCGGCATCCGCACGGGCGGCACCCGCGTACCTATCCGGCTAGAAAGTTTCTATTTCCTTCCGAGTCGTTCCGCGCGAGCGGCATTATTCTCGCCGACATCCTAGAAATTATCGCGGCAACTTCTCGCCCGCGCGCCGCTATTAGCGTCCCGGCCGATTACGCAGCCGACGTGGCAACGTTAACGTACTGCTGCTGCTGCTGCTGAACCGCGCGGCGGTATTAACGCGCGAAATGCACGGGCGCGCGTGTTCGCGCGCTTATATTCGCTCGTAATTACCGCGCGATCGTTCGCGGAATCACCGCGCGAGTGGAAATGCGCGACCGCGGAATTTAATAAACCTTTCCGCATCACACGCCGACACACACACGCGCGCGCAAAACCCACTGACCTAATTCGCCGCCCCTTCTGTCTCGCGATCTTTCGATCGCATGCGACTGCGTTCCCCGGGAGGGCTGAATTTTGATGTTTGCGCACGATCTCTCCCTCGCCGGACGCCGGACCTCGCGAATCGGTATATAGGCTACATGCGTATACCGGGAGGAGCGTCGATACAGAATTACCGGTGAACTACCTGCGCGTGACAGCCGCCCCGGGCCCTGCTCGAACTCGTGACTATTCAATTCCGGCCGGTCCGTTCGGACTCTTGCGCGGCTGCCTGCACATTGCACGTCTCTTCCCCATTGCATTGGCTTCCTACCCTTAGTCCACCTCTCATATGGCTAGCCCAGCTTCGCTCTCTCACGCCGTCGCCCACGGCGAGGAAAGGAGAGCTACCGATAAATATTCACAGATCGCTCGAGCGCTGTTTGCGAGAATTCTTTAATAGTTAACACGGTTGTTTATCGTTCGATTTAAATATTTAGGTGCATTTTGCATCCTCGACAGCAGGATGCAAAATGCTAGATTATTATATCACTTACGATGTTTTAATATCTATTTAAATTATACATGTAACTAATTTTTTAATTTTAGCGAAATTATCTATGAATATTGTTTCCAAGAAAATGAAAAATTTTTAAGAAAAGATGTTAAATTAAAAGAATTTTACGAATAGCGTCAAATTAATTTTATATCAGGATGCTGAACTTTTTGAAGTTTAAGAAGAACAGATTTTAGAAAGAACATCACAAGAGGATTGTATTTTGAATGCATCGTTCTATTAAACATGTAATTTTTGAAAATGTTGCAACATGAAATGAAATAAGAATCTCCAAATTTTTCTGAAAATGATTTAATATATGTCGATGATTGAAAACTTGATTAATACTTTAATAACGATTTAATTAAGTTATGAACAAATATGAAAAGTAACTCATATTTTGTCTTTTTACGTAACAAAAATGTAATATTATTATAAAGTTAGAACGAAATAACCACATACAAGAATATGTTATTGCTAGTTATGTAATACGAGTGACATCGTATAGTTCATCTTATGCGTCGTACACATCGTTTATTGACACGTGTGAATATCGTGAGTAAACACAGTGTAATGACTGGCATTTGCCAGTTGGCTAATTAACGACTTAACGACTGCGGAATGCGGATCACTTGTTGAAGTATAATAATGATATTAAATTAAACTAATTTTAAACGCGACCTTAAACTAATTAAAATGCATATTGCGAACGTGTTTAATTAATATAACGTACAGAGTTAGATATTATTTTTGCATCCATCTATTAATAATTGATATAACAATTTACGAGATGCTGACTCACTTTTATTGCTTTAATACGTTTGGACTTTGCGTCATAGAAGAGAAACTTTAAATTAAATTTGAAATCTCGAGGAAAATTTCTCGCCTGTTAATATTCTTCGAGAAAATCAACTCGTGAAACGCTGCAGCCATTGTGTATTCGTATAATGAATTCGGACAGGAGACTTTGATGGATTCCGGCAGACACTTCACGAATAGCACGAACACGTGGCAGATGTTAGCCTGACGAGCCTGACTGCGACTATGCACTGCGGCGAATATGCGAGCGACGTTTCTTACACTGGTCATCGCTAAAACGGTGCAGTTTGGCTGGCATCAAAGGTATGTTTTAGTGTTGGTCTAACTGACGCATTGGTGACACTCCTTTATTGATTTCGTGGAAGTAGTACGGCAACTGGATTGACGTTTTCTCTTCGTTGGATATTGATCTTCTAAAAATAAGACTGCGGAGTACTTTGCATTACTCGTCTGGCGCCATGACTTGCAGCCAAATGACAAACCCGATGAGCGATTACATCGCCGTTTAAAGTTGACGTAATAAATATCTGTACACGTTATGTTTACATATTACATATTATATAATAATAAAAATATTTTGTAATATTATATTATGTAATATTATAATATGTAATATTACAAAACAGTCTATATCATTGAATAGCTTCTCGAAAAAATTACTTTCTTTGTCAAGAAATTATCTTTCGTAATTAGAATCTTACTCTTTCAATTACTTTCAAATCACGTCTCCAATTTTACGCAAAGAGAAAAATACATCGTCTAAACTCTGACCCCGATACGAATTCGCTATTTCACTGCAGCCGCGAGGAGAAAAGGCTGTTCCAGCCTACATCGGTGACATATAAGGAGCAATGGATTTCTCCGACGAAGGACCAGGCGGCGGAGGCGGAGGCGCAGGCGGAGGCGGCGGGGGTGCCGCGGAGAAGTCTGACGACTTTACACACTGCCAAATCACATATTTTCAATTCAATCTGCCTCCGCCCGCCCGGCTAACACAGGACGATCGAACGAAAAACCATTATTTTTCCTCGGACGAACAAAGAACGGAGGAAGATAGAGTAGAACGGAGAGGAAAGACCGCCTAGTGAAACGCGCCCGCGCGAGGACGAGGACAAGATGCGAGGAACGAATTTAGGAACGGGAAAGTGAGGGGGATGGCACGAAAGGATGGCCGATACCATTGTCGGAATGGCCCCGACCACGAAATATTACCGGTTATTCCTGACCCACCCAACCTACGCGAATTCGGGGATGCAGCCATCCATTGATAATCGTACCGGATATGTCGTAGATCTTGCTGGTAATATTTACGAGCTATTGCTCTCCCGTTTATTCCTCTTCCCGTCTCTCTCTCTCTCTCTCTCTCTCTCTCTCTCTCTCTCTCTCTCTCTCTCTCTCTCTCTCTCTCTCTCTCTCTGTCTCTCTCTCTCTCTCTCTCTCTCTCTCTCTCTCTCTCTCTCTCTCTCTCTCTCTCTCTCTCTCTCTCTCTCTCTCTCTCTCTCTCTCTCTCTCTCTCTCTCTCTCTCTCTCTCTCTCTCTCTCTCTCTCTCTCTCTCTCTCTCTCTCTCTCTCTCTCTCTCTCTTTCTCTTTTTGTCATTGACTCATTTCAATCACTCGTGCTCCTTTTTCTTTTAATGAGAGCGTCGAGCAAGTTTACGCGTTGTTGGAAATCTGTTGGAACTTCCGCCTTGGCGACCAGACAGAATTCATTCTCGCACAGTGTACTTGAAAGCGATATCAGAGCGCAACTCACTCAGTCGTCCGAGTTATTTATTAACGGCGGTTGTTGAACTTTCGCGCGAGCGCATATTGGATTCGGTTTCACTGAGGTTACCCGGAATAGCATATCGTTTTAAACATTTTAGTGGAGAATCCCGTATCGATGCTACATGCCCTCGGATAATCCGTCGGATCCATTCTTTATTGAAGGTATTTGGCTCGTATCCGACAGTCGAGGGATCGATCGCACGTCGTGTTTTCAGTACAGCCCGTGTATATACTTCGTTCGCGAATCGATCATCTTGATTACGTCCCGCGGTATAAAAGACTACTCTAAAAATACAACCGTGGAATCTGAAATTTATCTTGGGAAGAAATCGGAAAAATAACCGATGGTTGCTGGCAATGGGGAGGCGAGGGAGGGATTGTACAAACCGCCCTGAACGAAATAAAATATCGTCGTGGCTGCTATCCATCCCACGTAAGCCGATCACGGGATATACCTGTAACCGTATATGTTTAAGATCGCTAGGTTTGAGAGTCGGCTCTTAAGAATCTCTTTCGATTATTCGAGACGTTTCGTTTCTGTCAGGTCCTCTTGACTTCTTCGTCATCGCCGTTCTTGTTGTCGTCGTTGGGCTGCGTCGACCCATCAAAGCGCTTTATTTCTCTCCAATCCGCCATATTTTCACAATAGGATATTATTTGCCACGGGTACTACTGCCATCCCACAATAAGCGTGCATTATTTTCTCTGTCTTCTTAGTCTATCCTTTTCAATAATTTCCTGAAAGCCCCCATTTATATTCCTTTACAAATACATCAAGAATTTTAAAATTACACATAATTGATCTGCATAAAGTTATCGTGTATTGTGTATTATTGATAAAAATGAATATTAGACTATTTTATAAGAAACAAAAATCGACGTTCTACATTATAAATCAAAAGAATTAGTGATTAAAGTTATATTTATATCACACACATGTCTAATATGTAGAATCAATTATATAACTTTTTATAGATAAATAATAAAGAAAGTTAATCATTAATTTAAAAACTGATTCTATTTACATATTCACATAACTAACTATCTGTTTGAACACACAATTCCTACTTTTCAGTAATTTTTACATATATTGATATATTTATATAGTAATAACATTATTATTTAATGTTAACGTTATTAACGTTGTTACTAAAAAGCATTCTAAATATTATTATTATTCTTTTATGAACAAATCTAGAGTTCTATGAAAACTTTATAAAATACTTTTTTTACTGATATTTTGCAACTTTTTAGAAAATTTCTGAAATAAAAAATATGATATATGCGGCGGGATTGTAATAGTTCGCCCATTATTAAGCGTTGAATCGCGACAGGACACGCGGCATTTTTGACACAAATATTCGATTGCTGCTCGCTAGACATAACGGGTTCCTTTCGATTATTGGACTATCCCCATTATTCTTGGCGGACGATTTTTCTGGTCGCCGTTTTTCTCCCTCCGGCGTTTTTACCACCCACCTTTCTATGTCGATCGTGCGCGCAAGGGATTATATTTGCCCGAAACCGCCTCCAATAGCCTGCCCAGTTATTCTCTTTCTCTTTGACATCGATTGGCATCTCGCATCTATGCTTCTGACCGTCTCTTCCTAAAAATTCCGCGCAGGATCAGAAACTCTCATCGTTGTTCACTTCCATTCGTATATGTTATCCGCGGGATGACTAATAAATAAAAGTAGATCTCTGCACCATTATATTGATTTCATTATTTTAATCATATCATTTCTCACAGAAAAATATACCTATCATTTTTTATTACTCTTGATTATGTTTATTACAAATGCGTGAATTAAATAAACTTTTATATAAAATTCGTATCAAGGATGATAACGCAACCTTCGATAAATATGAAGTCAATTTTCTTGTTGCTTTAAACCTTAAAGAGAGACGTAATTACTTAACCTTAGAAATTAAAAACTTCTGATGAATAAAACTCTCTAGGTCTCCGAATAATAATCTCCTAATGGCAGTAAAAAAAGGAAAACCTTAATAACCAAGTAAACCTTACTTTAATAAAATTTTAATTTGAAGCTTAGTTTCACCAAGACTTAATATTGAAATTGCGAAAGTTGCGAAGGAGGATAACGTTCAACCAAATTTCCGCCGAGAAAAAATATTCTCCAAGTTCTTCATGAATTTCTGAAACTAGATACAAAAATCTCACTGGACATCTGTTGTAAGGTAACATATGCTGAATGTGTAAACTAAAACTTTACATAACTTTAAATAAAAAAAGCTTCCGAGAGATTCATATGTTTGAGTAAATTTAAATATTGCTCTATTCCATCATTTTGTAATTATCATGCTGTAACGTTACAACTTTTCTTTATTATAATAACAAATATTTTGTTAAATATTGTATTTTTTAGAGAATTATTATTTTATACATGTATAATTACTCAATAACTATTGCAAAATAATTTTGCAAATAATTTGCAAAATGGTATAATATAACTTTTCTTTTTAGTTTGGCCCGATCTATCTTCACCTTTTGGTTGGTCAGTCGGACACCCTGTATATACTACTATTCTATATATATGTATGCAAATACGTATAATGTAAATATGTCCAAACATACGTTGGTGCTTGAAAAATATCTTTGACGAGCTAATGGAGTCGACGGTAGAAAAGAAATTTTTAATAAAATTTCAGTTGGAAAATGTTGTACAACGACGAGCTCGTTGAGCAGGGGGGAATTTTTTTTCTTGCAACGTAAAGCGCATGCCAGTAACTTTCGGCATAACGGAGTTCCGCTGTAATAATTTCACCGAGAAATTATCCGCTGTCCGACTCGCTCCCGCACAGCCTCGCCCATCACTCCTTTTTTTAACGTCCGTATCTCATTCTGCATTCGCACTATGCTCTATCCCCTCGTGTACTTTTTTTATGCACGACCTCGATCGTATGTCGCGCACGTGTTCTTCGCATTTTACCGCCCCAAATTCTATCATCGTTAAAGCCCTATTATGATCTGGCTATTCCATGTGCATTTTTCTCGCGTACTCTTTCTTTGACGAATAGAAGAAATTTTTTGTTAACGGTATAACAATGCATTTAATAATTTTTATCATATCAGTCGTGAGCAGAATTGTTTTGATGTGGACTATACACATTGATTAGAATATTTAGAACATTATTCGGTGTGATTTTATATTGTAACGCATTATATATAAATATTTCGAAATTATATACTATATTGGCGCACGTCTTTATTATTTTGATCTATAACACGCGTTATGTTTACACAAGGTCGCCACGTTTATCATTCATGCGTTTGACAACACTCGAACCGACAGGCAGGTGCGAGCAGCACCGTGTATCGAAGTGTTATCAACTTTCACACCGCGATCGCGACAAGTACCTAATCAGAAAACGTCAAACGCGATTATTTTCTACAAACAATTAAACTAATTAATTATTCGGCATGCGCGCCGCGAATAATTAATTCCTGCAATTAACAATTAAAAATGTATTGATGTATTTATCGAAGAAAGTATTTTGTGCATATTTTTCATGGAAACAGAAATTAATAACTATTATTTTGTCCCGATATTTATATCAGCGATAATGATTTTTTTTAGATTCGAATGTATCTCGCATTGCGCTTTCAATTTTTCGCTAATCCGAAACGTAATTTGATCATCTCCGTATTTCTTTTTCACGTTATTTTCGCGTTTTGATGAAATTCCGTCGCAACGTGCAATAGTAAAGTGCGCGTTGCGTGCAATCAATGTCGGGAATGCCGTACAAAGTGCTGTACGATTATCCTATTTTAACAATTAACATGCGCGATTGTAATTAACTGTGTTTTCGTGACTGTTATGTTATCGAGTGCAACGAACGAATCCGAATGTATTCAAGAAGAAAGGGAAACCTGGGAGGCAGCGGGTGACGGCGGAGCGACCATGGCACGAATAAATTATTAAATTGTTTATTTCATTTGTTATCGGCATTAAAAAATCATTTACAATTATTTTATCTGCGGGCTACAATTATTTTTTGATAAATTATTCATTGATAATAATCGTACGAAAAATTATTGAGCAATTCTTCAAAAATTGATAGTTTTTCTCATAATTATTATTCTTCGAAATTGTGCATTCGTGGTTAATCACCGTAAATCATCTATCTGTTCGTATCTTAATATCTTCCATAACTTTTGTATATAGTGCTGACATCCACTTTTTTTCCGTCTCTCTGCCTTCCTATATTCTATCGATCGGTCTATATATTTTTCCGTGGCCGACCTCGATCGTATGTCGCGGATGTTTTCTCTCGGTTTATCTCCGAAATTCTATCGTGGTCGAACTTCCATTGTGATCTCGCTGTTCGGTATACATTTTCCTACACTCCCACCTGTATTTCGTAGTGTCACCCCCTTCCCCCCTCCTCTCGCTCTTCCGTTCTCTCTTTTTTTTTTGCGCTCTCTCTACTCCACGCGGTTCTATCTCCGGCTCTGTTTCTCGTATCGCTCGGATTCGACGCATTCTCGTGCAGTTTCGTATAGTTGGCCTCTATGGCAGTAAATAAATAAGTAGGATTAGGCGCGACACGTTTATTCCCGCTCGCGCACTCCACTCTGCGTATTACCAGCGTGAATTTCTGGTGGGGTTTTCACGCCGCCACCCGGATTTCGCCTGCCCCTGGCCCCCCTGCATAGTCAACTCTTGCTAAAAAAGAAGAAGCGAAAAATAACAGAGCACCAATCTCTTCCGTTTCTCCTTTTATTTATAGGATCGTTACGTCACGCTCGGCAGAATGAATATAACACTTCGATCCGATACGATTTACCTTTGTTTTTCAACAGCATAAATATCACACGCTGATTGTGAATCCGTAAACCGAATAAACCGAACGTGCGATCTATACGGTATGAAGAACGAAAGCAAAAATTATAGGAAAGCGTCTCAAGAGATAAAGAATTATAGAACACAAACAATACGCTGATCAAGCATGAATAATAATTATTTTATTTTTTATATAATATTTTATATAATTTTTTATATAATTATTTATATGGTTTTTTAATATAATTTTTAAATATGATTTTTTAATAATTTTTTTATTTCAAAAATTTCTTAAAATTTATTTTTTTTATAATACAGAATGCAGATTTTTTAATTTATTACCGTTTAAATGTCGGATCTGTACTTTCAGCCCGTTACAGCTGAAATCGCGTATTGCTGTATTAAATTTGTGTGTCATGCTTACCAGACGATGCAGCTACATTTGTGTTTTATTATTCAAAGCGCTCGCATTAATATTCATGTATGTTGATAGTTATAGTTACAAGGTACTTCCTGCAAGTTTAGGTCTAACCGGAACAGTCGGGCATAGAACGCAACCCGCAGAGGTAACGCAAATTCGTGCCGATAATGCCACTTTGCATCAGAGGGCTGCGACCGAGGGAGAGACTAACTAAATTACAGATGCAAATAACAGAGGCTGCTTCTTACCGAGATTTACCGGATCGAATGTGGGAGTAGCTGCGAGCCACTTATTGAGCTATTAATTTGCACGTACAAACAGGCTCAATCTGACCGCCATTTATTTAAATCAGGAGGAATCTGTCATTTAACGTTTCGGCGACGTCGACCGGCCGGCATACCTTGTCGAAATACTTGTGTACTTATATTCCTGCTTAGTATGTATACCTTTTATTTTTCTCTCTAGCTGTAACTTGTTTAAATGTTCGGATATTTTTTAAATTTCTTTACTTCGTGCTACTTTATCGTTCAATTACGCATCCGAAAGTTGAATAAATCTCCTCTTGTGATAGATAATTAAATATGGACAATGAGAGATAATAATATCATTTAATTAATCTTGAGAAATTGCCTATAATCTTATGAGACAAAACAAGTATGAAAATATCTCTTATAGAGAAGCTAAGGTACAAATGAAATTAGCGTCGCGTGCAAACTTGCCATTTTAACTTGATCTACATTTTCTTATAGATATCGCTGTGACCAGGCGATGCGCGTAAACGCGGTTAATGAACAGCTCGCGTTTCTGTGTCATATAAAATTATAGAGAAAGAAAGAGAGAAGAGAGAGAGAGAGAGAGAGAGAGAGAGAGAGAGAGAGAGAGAGAGAGAGAGAGAGAGAGAAAATCGTACAGTAAAAGTTAAACTTACGTCACTTATATTATCTGCGTTCACGACCATCCCACATCGTAAATGTGCTCTCACTCGCAATAAATCTAAAAGATAATGTAACCGCCCATAAAATTGCGCCTAAATGTCTCCACGTTTCATTCGATAGAGTAGCGAGAATTGTCATAATTTTTACTCTACTTAGCCCTTTAATATATCATATGGAAGTACAAACAAAAATATAAAATAGATATGATAAATTATCAATTATATAAATGACTTATACTGAAGCTTATTAATAATCGCTACTCTGATTTCTAATTTTTATGTGTAAAGAATATTTGATAATATTTGATAATGTTACAAAAAATGGACAGTTTTGTATATCTCTTGATTATTTAATTATTATGTACTTATATAAAATGTTTTTTTTTTTTATTATAGAGAGAACTATATAAATATTCATTCACGACTGATTTGATGTTTAATTGTAATATTCCTTTTCCAATATTATTAATCTCTTAATAACATTATATTGATATCTAATTAGTGATAGTTACCCGATAAAGGTAACATGCTTATTTAGGAAGAAGATTGAGTTATCTAATAACGTTCCCCATTTGATTATTCACCAGTACGCTTGTTGTATGCTATCGATATGCACCGTGTAGAATACGTGTGTAAACGTTAGCACAGATCGCGAATCTTATCTGACGATGCCGATCTGTCGGTCTGTCACCTGTTCTCCCGTTTCCGTACATTGGCAGGACGAACGGCAAACATCGACATCAATAAATCGATCGCGCCGGATATTCCGTTCCGGCGGCGGCGTCGCAAGCAAGGGTGCCCGACTTTGGTGGCGCAAACAATTGCGCCCCAACGCCAAGGTAACGGGGATCTTCCATGACTCTTCCCTAGCCCCGTCCTTTATTTCGCTTCCTCCTCGCCCCGTCCGTTACGCTTCTCGCCGCTCCTCGATGTTGTTCCACCCCGAGTTTACTGCACCGAGATAACCCCGGCCAGCGACCTCACCACTCTTATCGAGGACTTGCTATGCGTTATCCAAGCGCGAACTAACGAGTTGGCGCAACCGCCCGAGATGTTTGGTTCCACAGTTTGGCCTGCGGAGATATTACCTCGCCCTGACAATCCCGACCTTCATCGAATCTCTGTCGTGATTTATTCGCAACGTTAACCCTCGCGCCCGTGTAACTTACAACGCTCCGCTGCAATAGAAAATTTACTGCCTGACAGTGGTCGGTAGAATGAGCTTTTTATACAAAATCGCGATAATATGCGGTATGAGATAAATACTAAAAGTCACAATGACGATTATAACGTAATTCTGTGGCAATTTTGTGGTGATAAAACTTTTACCTTAAACTTTTAAGAAATATTATTACAAAAATTTCTAATAAGAAAATAGCAGCACCTAGTAAGTTGAAATATATTATTTTTATAAGAATTAATACTGCGAGTGATCAAAAATTACAAAATTATTCAGCTCTCTGTGCACTGTTCACGTGAAACTAAAGCAGAGATAATTTTCGGGATAAATTTTCTGAGACTAATACTACTTGTCACCGCACGTGTCGGTATCATTAACCTTCACCCCGCGAGAGTAATCACTCGGTATTTCAACCCCTCGCACCCTTGTCCCATTTGGCTTCGTCCCGCCTTCGCAAATACCAGAAATCGAGTGCCTAACGTGTCTGTCGAGACTTAATCGTCGGGGGCATAATTTTCGTCAGTCGTCCAAAATCGCGGCGGAATTTCACTCGCGCTATGGCGCGGAACGGAATGGGAATGGCGCACGATTCGTAAAACGAAAGCCCGCTCCGCGTTAAGGGAGTGACGCGGCGCGGCGCGGCGCCTCGTCGACGGGGCTCGCGTAATTTCCAGCTGGGAATACGGGTGCGTGTAAAAAGAAAATAGTAATAATGGCGTCAGCTTTGTCCCTGTCGACCTTTCTCTCCTCTCTCTCTCTCTCTCTCTCTCTCTCTCTCTCTCTCTCTCTCTCTCGTTACTCCGCTCCCACGAGGGTTCCGATGTTCGTTGTGTAGCCCTTTTCTCCGACAGCCACCAATTTCGCGGGACACACAAGTGCGAGGGAGTGCACGATTGAACGCGCTGATACGAGACAGTAGATTTTATCGTCACGCATGTTTTCACGCGCGGCACGTTCTTTTCCTTGCGAAAGCGATCCAACTTGGAAAAAGTTGCTTTATATCAACGTAATGTAAAGCAACACACTCATATATGGCATTTAACATGACAATTCTAATTGTTCTCGAGTTATCTTACATATTAATTGTGCTATTAATGGTTCCTATATGATAACATTGTCAATTATTAAAATATTAACATTCTTGATCATCTAATATATTATTGACCATGTAAATACGATTAATTATTAATTATTAGAATGTGTTAGTGTTTATAAAAATTAAAGTTATTTTTGCTTACTTTGAATTCTAGACTCGTTGATTCTTAAAATTAAACTCTATGATACCATTAAATCTTAAAGTACAAAGTGTAAAGTTGTAGAATTGAAATGTTAATAACAATCTCTTATTTTAACATGCCAAGTTAGCGATTAAAAAGCTAGATAATAAACGTAGGTAATATATCAAATGCATTAATATAACATGATATTGGAGCAGTAATTAATTATAACAGTTTCTTATGCTATATCTATACATACATGAACTTGAATTGAAGCAATTTCTTTAGCAAAATGACACGAATTCTTTTTCGAGGTATAAATAGAAACGAATATCGAAATAAAGCTGATGCTATTGCATTCTTGGCAGTTTTTTTATATGCAGAATTTTGTCGCAGAAATTTTATGCCAATCTTCTTTGATATACGTTGTACGTGTGTGTGTGTGCGCGCGCGCTTTGCTCACGTCAAATCATGTACCTTTATCGTTTTGCTGTAAACGCTCGCAAGAATCCGTACGCTATAAAATTCAAGGCCTTCACGGCGAGGCCCGAAATCCACGCGTCGAGAAATATTTACTTTTGAGCTTTCACATGGTCCCCGGCGAATACGGATTTAACCGAAATCCTTTTACTTCCCGAACGTCTTTGTCACATTGTACTGGATTTACTTTGTCGTAGAGTGCTCCGAAAAATGCTACTGAAACAGCTCGTTACGGTAGCCGCAACTTAGCGTTACTTGACTTCTCTCCGATTTTTTGGCGATATTCCAAAACCGTTCTGAAAATCTACATTGAACTAATGGTTGACCAATATTTATTTTTATTTTCTGCTCTTTTGTAACATTCTTTAATATCTCATTCAAGAAATTTATTTTGAAGGTGTTTTTATTTAAACATACAAAAGCAAAAGTAAATTGTATTTTTTTAATACCTAATTAAATATTGAAATTTTAGCCAGTTTTGAAAACTGCATAGATTTATCAAAGTTTTCAGTTGTATTATATTACTGGCACGCTCGTTTGAGGCGAATCATCTCGACATGAATCGCGCTTATCCGCGTATATGACAGCATTGAGACAGCGTGTCGTACGCCAAATTTATTGGAGCGATTCGATATCAATCGAGACCTCCATTGTGTCTCAATGCACTGTAACGTCAGCGAGATGTGTCCGCCGAAATTTACGCTCGCAATGAACGCTCGACATGTTGTAATAAACGGCGGTACTAGTATTTCGAGTAGCCGCAATGCCGTGTCGTAATAATGTTAATTTCGTACGAATTCCGGATTATACGGAAAGAGAGAATAACAGTAACCATTTGATTCCGGCCGAACGAGTACCAAACGGTTTTATATGTCCTCGCGCGGTTCGTTGTCGATATTGCTACGATAGTCCAGCTGGAATATGAGGCTTTTATTTCGCAAAAGTGTTCTGACCATAGGTGCTTAAAAAGAGAAAAATTCAATAAAATTTTAATTTTGTGCTATCTTCGTTCTACAAGTTTTATCGAGATATGCTTTTATAAAAATTAGAGTTTTTGTTTTTTAATTATTAAATTTACTAAACCCTAATTCATTACCACCCTTTTATTATAAAATTTATGGTTACTAATTTAATTAAATAATACAACATTACTCATTAAATGGTACTTATATGATATCAAAACATAGCATGATTTTTGTTAACATAACTAATGCGTATACATATTCAAAGCTTGATATATAGTTGTATAATAATTATTCTGAAATATTCAATATTCCTCATTCAAATGTTCCATTGGTACACTTACTGCTTTATCCACTACAGAATACAATGAAATTTTACTTCAAAGATAGCGTAGTTACTCGTTAAATAACGGCGAACGCGGAGTCGTTTGATATTGCTCGGACTGAGAAAATCGGTGTTCTGAAGTTTTCTCTTGAAAGTTAGCATCGCTCTGCGATTCTGCATACTCTTAATGCTCTTCACGTCTGAAGTTGTAACGCTAACGTTGCCCCGCCGGATTTCGAACTCCGAAGGACATTTTTGTCATGTCGCGTTTCGGAACATAAAGACACCTTCGGGGATGGCAATGAATTCCAATTTTGCGCTGAACTCCATCTTATCTGGCATCTTATGTGCCGCAAAATTCGCTGATACGCGCGGAAAAATTCCAATGTTTTATTTAATACATAAGTAACTATTTTATGTACTTTATGCAAATTGAAGAAATATATTCTTTATCTTATTATTTTATTATAATTAGTTCATAATAAACTGTTCATTGAACTGATTAATTTTCACTGAATTGATTATTGCAAGAAAACGGAAATAAATAACTCTAACATCATTATAATATAGCACAATTAATTTCCCAATAAGAATTTTATATTTTCCATACATAATAAGAATTCTAATTAATATTTATATAAAGATTATTATTTTAGAAATTATTCGTATTTTAGTAATAATATGTCAGTATTTATAGATAGAGTTATACTACGTTTTTCTTTTTAAAATAATTTTCTTTCAACGAATTCTTTCTTACTTTCGAAAACGCGAGACGTTTCGTGAAAGCCGTTATTTTTCCATGTCGATAGAAATCATATTGTCGTTTCCCATTATCCAAACCAACACTATCATCTCCCCAAACACAAAGAAAAATGCATGAAACCCACATGCGACGACGATTTCTTTGAAACGGTGCATTATTCGCGTAACACCTTCGCTGTGAACCAGATCGCGAGCGTCTTTGATCTCGCTCGAAACTGCCGCTCTCGTTTCGTAACTTCATACGACGCGTAATCCAATCCCTTCGGAAATCCATATGTAAAATGGGAATCTCCTTTGCACCGCGGTGCGTTATCAATATTTTTCGACAGTCCTCGAAAGGGCGTTTCGCGGGACCCGACCCGAAAGCGCGCGGCTCTCGCCCACGACCCTCGGGGCAACGGAATCCAATTGCCCGTGCAGAACTGCCATGCCGCGCCGACGACCCCGCGAAACGGCATCGCACCGCAGGGGTGGTTCTCTCCTTCGTATCCTGGGACTCCGGGATTAAACGACATTATCCAAACCCTCCGACTTTCGTCCCGTAAATACGTAATTCTAGTGCGCGCGAAATCTCGCCAGTTCCCACAGGTGGTGGCGGCGCGGCGCAACGCGACTCGGCGGCATTGCTCCGCTCGCCGTTAAATCTCTTTCGGATTAGAGGCATACGATGCGCGTAATTCTCGAATCAAGTGCTATTATTCTGCGCTATACGATTATTATTTGCAGGCGCGCGCACTCCCGCGACTTACCGTGAGAAATTTTAGTCATTTCGATTTTGTTGGAAAGAAGATAAACGATCTTTAAAAAAAATCCTTGTTTATATAATCTGGGTTTAATTATATTATGATATATTTTATGTTAGAGAATAAAAAATTGTCAAAAAGCTGTAAAGTTATATTTTTAAGGAAGAATTATCTATATCAAATATGAAAAATCGAATTTATTAATAAATCTATAATATAGATAAAAATTTTGATAAAATTTTGATATTAAAATATAATATCGAACGAAATTTTCTGTATACCTATTTTATCTTTAAACGATACGAATACACAACGAGAGATTTCTATAACTTTATTTTAAGAACTACAACAAAATAGCGTAACAAAAATTTCGTTATTTTGCAGTGTTCTAAACTGTCATCAACTAAACGAAAAAAAGTTGATGTAGATAAATTCGCGTCTAATCATCATGTGTGTATACAGTGCAAAGCATTGGCAAGTTCTAAAACTATTATCGTATTTACGATGATTTGTGGCCGCGCTATTTCGGATGTACACGTGATTTATGCTTTCGCGCAATATGCCATTACTTATACCCAACAATCGCGTACGCATTACGAAGCTTGCTGAATAATTGGGAGCGCGAGTAACGGTCGAAGCTCAACGCGTATTTCTCACGTTGCATGTCGAATTGCAAACATCTCGGTTCATTGTTCGTGAAATCGGGCAACCAAACGATGCGCATAAAGGATGATCATAGAAAGGATGAGGACGGGGCAGTCCGAAATATACCCTTGGATGAATTCAGAGTCAACATGTTCTTAGCAGGAATTTAAACCGTGCCCCAGTTGAAACGGATCATTCATCTACTAAAATGAAAACGTATCGTTGAACTGAACGCTGAGAAGCTAAATACGTAATGAAAAGTTTCTTTTGTATCTCGTTTCGGATGAACTTTTACAAGAGACTTTTTGAACTTTGCTTCAGGACGCGCGGAAAATTATTGCGGTATTTTGATTATCATAATATATCATCTTGAATGCTAAAATAAGAAACAGGAACTATTTCGACGAAGAATAAGCTCCAATTAAATTTCTGCTAAAAGAAAATCAATTTTAAACTTGTCCAGGCATACCTATATATTTTCTACGTTGCTAATTACTTTCTATTTTTATTATTCCTGTGCATACCAGAACTTAGAATTGCAAAACATCATTGAGCAACATAGCGCAGATGCAGCTCTTCGTCTGCGACGATTCCTTCGTGATTTATGACTGTCTCGCGTTAGATGCGCGCGTGTATTACAAGACTTGCAGTTAATTGGACTTGCGATTAATATAGCAACGCTCGAGGAAGTAACCTTACTCGTTTTATTTCTGCCCTAGGGAGACGTTTAAGAAATACTTTTACATACTTCACATACTATTATATACTTATTTTATTATATTTGCTATATTCTTTCTGTCTCTCCCCCCCTCTCTCTCGCTCAACAAATTCATGCTGATGCTATTTAAAAAGATTTATTTGATATTTTGAAAGAAAGCAATATCTTCAATAATATATATTATTTTTAGAATTTAATATTAACACTATTACAATTAATACGATAATTTAAGTACTATAAGGACGTTGATATTTCAATTTTAACTCTCCAGCAACGGCGTCAGAAGCTAATATTACGCGATTTATACGGTTAAATTAATTTTACATTCCGCATAAAGAGCTCTTTTTAAAAATAGCATTAGATTCATGACGGATTAGATTGAAGCATTCCTTATTTTTAAGAGATCGAGATGAAATTGTTAAGAGTCAAATATGTGTAAAATCAGTTAATTGGCGTGGTTCGCTGAATCCAAATAATATATCCTTTTAATTTAAATTCCTAAACAAACTTCAAAGTAAAAATTTCTGTCGCATATAGTATTATCACTAGAATAATTAAAATAATTTTATATAACGTTAATTTTCTAATAAACTATAGGCATACTATATAAAATAATTTTTATATGACTTTTTTAAAGATACTGAAATTAAAATGAACTTTTTATAATATACATTTTTTTATATATAACATTTATGATATGAAAAAGAGAGAAAAATAACTGATCAGAATACATAGTTTATTGTTAGAACGAAATATTAAATTTAGTGCGTCAGCGCAAGCATATTTAAAGATTTAAAAAAAATGAACTATTATATCACACATCTTAATACTTATTCTCGTCAGCCATCGAGTAAAAGAATCGATATCCTGTTCTTTTGAACGTTCTCCCCTCGCTAACGCTTCGCACTTGACGTAACCGGGACAGTAGGAGAAAGTTATTTGCCGGGAAATAATGTGATACGAACGATCGATAGTCTATTGTTCCATTGTAATTTCATGTTGTGTCGCGAGGCGTGTATCAAAGTAATTCAGGACGGTGTGCGTCAGTAACAGAGCGACATCGCCAATCGGCCGATTAAATTTGCATAAGCTTTCTAGCAAACATTTGTGCCTGTTGTTTACCAAATCGATGAAATAATAACGAAGCATAGAGTGAAGGGAGCGCTCAATGACATGCGTGTATGCCGTATATTTTTGTAGACATAAAGAAAGCCGTGATTTCGAGAAGGAATTATACTTAAAATTATAATGTTATGGCAAATGCGGTACGCTTCCGACATTTTTATGGCCGTCAATACCGCGCGCTTTCCTTGTCTTTCTATCGTGTTGTTTTTAAGAGTTTCTTACGGCCATGCCCCCGCAAACTACCGAGAATTTATCAAAAATGTACAGCGCAATCGTTGACGTATCTCTTATACCTTTGCCGTAATGATTTATCGACGCATCGTGCATGTACGTGGTGCACGTATGTGGTGCGTACTGGCGCGGCGAAAGCACACAGATGTGAAAACGCGCGGCCGAAAACTCGATCGCAAGCTCGACCACACCGCGCGGAGTCGTCGGCTCGACCGGCGACGACGGAACGCGCGCGTGCGGTTATTTACGGCGAGCTTCGCGTGCTTCTCGTTCTCGTCCGACTTCATAGACCGTGAGCATGTGTGCTCGATAAAGCCGCTCTTTTCTCCTAGGAGCAGCGTCGACCTATCGAGGCGCGCCTCGAACGCGAGCGAGCGGGCGGGCGTGCGAGCGAGCGCAAAAGCCACCTGATATTTCCGTCTGGCGCATCCGATAAACCGCCGGAATACGTCGACCTGCAGATTAAAAAATTTACCTCCGTATCGCGCGAGCGTGCGCCCTTTCCAATCCCCGAAGCGTATTAAAATTTCAAACATATTTCACGGTTACGGCACGGCGATGGCGGCAGCGGCGGCGGCATTCGTGCAAAAATTTGCGATTATTTATGGCGCGGTTTCCGCGCGTCGTAACTTTTTTTTCCCCGACCTTATCGGATACGGATAACTCTTTCCTACGGAACGGGTGCTTTACCACCAATGCGGATTGTGCAATGCTTTCCATACCGCACACACACACGCGCGCGCAGTCGAATCCGAACGTTTTCGTTATTCGAGCTCTCTGCCAGAACATCCTTTTCCTCCTTCCGGAAGGAACAAGAAATACAATCGCTCATAACATTAGATTTTTATCGCGAACGTTTTTTATCGCGTCGTTGAGCGCGATGGTATCACGGGCTCTGCTGTACTTACTTGCTACGTGCTCCGCGTGCTTCCACTGCTCAATCTGACGTAATAGAGCTCGCACCAGATATTATCGCCCTTTGAGAATTCTCGCGCGAACGGACATCGTCACCAAATCGAAAAATCCCTTCCGGTAACTTAGACTCTTAAGCAGAAAATGCTCTCTACATTTTTTTATATAAACCAAAATGAAATCCCTTGTTCAGATATATTCGTCGAATAATTTAAAAAATAAAATAATATTAAAATTTCGAAAGTACTTGAAATAAGATTATTTCAATCTCTTAAACATCTTTCTACGGAAATTAAATTTGGAATTAATATCTAAAACCATAAGTTGATTTAGACATTTTTTTCTTATTCTGCTGAACTAACGTACTAAATAAAATTAAATTGTGTTAAAGAAGTTTATATATTTCTATGTTTTTTCTCTTAAATTAATTGTATAATAATCTTGAAACACTGTCTCTTATTCCAAGCATTACTTACTTTAAATTTAATAAATATATATATATATGAAATGTTTCTGAATCGACTGTCAGATGTTGCAAATTATAAATGGAGGCGCGATTCGTTTTACACGCTTTTCGCGACCGCAGTACGATGAAGCTGTCCCTGCGGCAGTTCGGAAACCCATGAACCGGGTCTGCTGTTCCCGACATGCGCTTTCGATAACCTGCCGAATAACGTCGAACCTTAGATTAAAACATTCCGCGCCATTCGTTCGATCGTTCTCCCTCACTCTTTCCTCCCACACTGTCGCTCTCTCCAACCGAGAAACCTCTAGATTAAAACACGAGCTTGATCGGTCTGACTGCGTGATTGAAGGTAGGAGAGAGAAGGTTGAAGGGAGAGTGAGAATAAAGCGGTGGTCGAATTGTGGTTGTATATACATTAATGTCAGTCGGGTACGGACGCATTTTCTCTCTTTCATGCACACACACGTAGCGGTCAAATTTCTCTGTAATATACATGTGTTCAAGAACGTATCTTTTTGTTCACATAATTGATAGTATACATATGCCAGGAGATTTAGTTGAGCTAGCAATATTCTGTTTACCTACCGCAAAATTTCATTTGAATAATATCGAAGAAGAGTTTTATTTTGTTCGCTAGTAATAAAAGAAATTATATGAATAGAAAGCCATTTTACAATTTTATTTCCCAAGTTCTAGATAAAAGCGTAGCGGCATGGTTATCCAACGATATGAATACATAGACAAATTCTGTAAGAGAGAATTTGGAGATAATTCGAGATAGACGTGTTGGATCATGGTGGGATGTGCGCGATGTGGGGAAGAGAATCCCTTTTGACGAGGTGAGCCCAGTCGAATGCGTGCTGTTCGTTGATAACAGCCAGACCATGTTTCGTAAAATCCGAGAGATTCGACTTTCCCATTTCGGCACGAAGACGCGTCACAAGGAAGCATTAGCCGCTTAGGGAAAATGACAGATCAATTTGACGGTGATATTATAAGGATAAGCCTTGACATATCCCTATAATATATATAAATCGTTCATATTGATTCTTATTAAATTTGAGAGCAAAACAGAGAGAATCAGGGAGCAAAACGCTCGAGTAAAGTTAAGAAGAATTTGCATAAGAAATGAGAAGTAAAGCGGTGGTCTTATGTAAATCATATTTTCATAATTCCACAATATAGTTACATGATATCCGAAGAAAACATCGATGCACATTATTAGCATTATTTATTTTCTATACGTGTAATATATGTTATTAAAGCCTTGCGTAGAGTGAAAACATGGCGCAGTGGCTTTTTCATATTAATTTTTCTCTCATTAAAAAAGACTTGATTTATTTTAATTTTTATTTTTAATAACAAATGTGGTAGTAAAGTTATAATTTAAGATGTAAAAATTAATTGTTTAAAGAGGTACAGATAATTATGGTATAAGTGAATTAATCATTAATTGTACATAATATCATGAAAAACAGTGTTTTGTCACGTAATTTTTAGACTTTAAAAGTTACGTAAAAGTAAGATTAAAAAACTTTTGGATGTAGAAAAAATAGAAACTTGTACAGCTTATTACAACATTAAACTCTCTTGCAATTTCGCGCTGCGAGTTTTATCTAGTTGCTCTTGTATTTTGCGCACACATGTCAACCCGGTTGCCAGCTATAGCGGCACCGATGTTAGCTTCAGGATTCCACAAGCGAGCTTCAGCTCGTTGTCTGTCGGAGGTCTGTCCGCCGGAAAGATAGACATTGCCCGGATGTCTGTGGATCCGGTATCCGGCCTTCCGGTATGTCCGGCTGCCGAGCCTGCCGGAGTGCATTGGTATGCGACGAGGTGGCGCGCGAACGGCCTGCGAAGTGTTGCTTCGGTATGTCGACTGTTTGTACGGCTGCGAAACTGATCTATTTACTTTCGCGCTCGCATAGCGTCTTCTCCGATCATCGACAGCTTAGCGTCTTAGACTGAACAATGTAATATAAATATGATAAAAATTATATTCCATGCATGTCAGCATGTGATTATCAAATGTGTTAGATAATGCTATAGGAAACGGGGATCAGTAAAATCAATATATGGGCTTTCACCATTAATAATTAAGCGATTGGGTTTCCTGATACGCGATACTTAAGAAAGCTGATTTTGAGATTTTATACCACATCGCTGGAAATGTATAAAATATTAAAGGAAGAACTTATCTAATTCTCATGTGATGCACGGTGATTCCAAAAATTCTCTGCAAAACGACCCATCGAGAACCAGAAATGCTGCATGCGGCAGGTTTTCGCGAGTTGTACACGTAAATGTGAGAACACGCTCGTTAATTCTATCGAAGATACGTATATGTAATAAATTTGTCTCAGACAGCGACAGCTCTCGGGATACCTGGCACGTTGTGAGTGAAGACGCGGGAATTCGAGGTAAGGTAAGGTACTTCCCGTACGTGTGCGGAGTCCGACGCTCCGAGCTCCACCGTAGACAGATGGGGTAATTACTGCGAGGTGTGCTGATAGCACGGCCCCACCGCGACCTCAGTCGAGACTGAGCCCACGAAAGTACCTTGCTCTCGAACCTACCGAACCTAACCGTCGCCCTTCGTCGTGAGATGGACCGCGTGGGTTTTAAAAGCGACGGTAAATGAGATTTGTATTCGTCGGGTTTCCCCCGACGTGCGTTTGTGCTGACGGTGACTTCGGTGACGAGAAATCGGAAAACTCAAGCCGCCCCGAAAGCGACCGACTTTGTTCGCAAAGTTGATTAAGAGTGCATTTGAGCACGCGGCAAAGATTGCAAGGAGAGAGTATAAAGCTCGCGAAAGTCACTGTAAAACGTTTTACCGGTTTTACCTCCGTGTTTCCGCGGAAATGAAGCATAGTCAGCCGGAAACTGCTACTCGTGTCATAGCAGCGAGAGCGCGTGATTATGTTGCGCTTGTACTTTCGTATTCTTATATTTTTTATTAAGCGTGCGAGACGGCTCGACGGCGCGGCGCTTTAAACTTTTCCAACGAATTAGCGGACCCTCGGTAATTGATGGTAGCCATGAACTTCCGGACGTTCCGAGATTTCGTCGTGACAGAGCACGTATTTTCCACCCGGATCCTCGTCGTTTTTCCCTTCTTGCACCATCGCTGCACGTCGCGGCCGCTGAGCGTGGAGCTCCCCCGAGATGGCGAACACGCGCCACGAATTATTAAGGAGCCTTGCAATTAGCGGCTACTCTGCCAGTTAGTTAATCGTGGTATGCGGTGAGCGCGCCTAGGGACCGGATCTCTCAACTAGGAGAGAATATATAAGAGGACGTCTATTCGTCCGCCGAAATGCTCAACTCCGCTAAAATACGACCGGGTAATCCACCATATTCGTGAATCCAAAATTGAATTATTTCTGTAAGAATAAGAAGATTCTTATATAATTTTTATCCGACTTTTGGAATGAAATAGAAGAAACAAAATCCCTTTCCGTTCCATTATTCTCTTTGGTACAAAAAAATCTGAACGGATTTAATTAAATTTAATTAGATTTCAGATCTTATGTGAGAGGTTCTCTATTTATTTAATTATAATACTTGGCTTCTCTCTTTCACTCACTCTCTCTCTCTCTCTCTCTCTCTCTCTCTTTCTCTCTTTCTTATCATTTTATTCAACTGTATTCTGATTGTAATACTTTATACTTTATAATATTAATAATCATATGAGCGATGAAAATACGAATCTGAATACGTTTATCTTTCTTCTTTCAGTTCTTCGAAGAATTGTCAATTCTTCCGACATTTTAGTAATCAATAAATTTTCTCAAGAAATTCTCTCTATTCCGGGAACAATGGAAATGCGAGAATGTGCGAAATAACCGCTTCCCTGTTAGAATTTGTTCATCTTCATGCATCGATGGTGGATGAAGATGGTGCAATTCCCACGATGCTAAACCCGGTGACCGTTCACGCGGCCAAGTTTTCACCTAGGAGCGACATATCGTGACCATCGGGATCGTCTCCGTGCCGTTTCGTCCGGGGCGTTCGCGCGCGCAGCCATATAACTGCGGAATCTGAAATTTACGATCGGCCCGCCGTCCGTATAAACGCCGCCCGGTAATCGTATTCATAAGTATGCCCACGGAGCTCTGGTGCGGATAGTTAGGGGGGGGGGGTGCGAGAGAGGGGCAGGTGTTCCCGATCTCACGGCGGGTGTTGCTTCGTAGAAATGCGACGCGAGACCCGGAACATGCCCGGGTGGCGCGAGGGTGGAGATACGTCGTGTTGCGTGGAGCGGGCAAGGATGCAAGACAACAAAACTACGAGAGAAAGAGAAAGGAAGAGTGAGAGGAGGAGGAGGAAGAGAGAGAGAGAGAGGGGGGGCGAAAGAGAGATAGAGAGGGAGAGAGGAAAATACAGCGGGGATGGTAGGAGTTGAGAGAAAGGACCCGTTGTATAACCCAAGAAATACAGGCTGCAGTACGCGGCATATACCTACAAAGGATGAAAACGGAGGGCGGAGGGCCCGACGGGTAGTCCTTGATTACCACATAAATTAGCCTCTGTTTAGTTGCAAACGGACCGTCGCTACCGTCCGTAGCGACCCGTTAGAAATAACGAGTGAGTGAGAGAACCTCGGAAGCATCGCGATGGGATATGAATTCGTGTATGTTATATCGCGTTTAGTTACATAATGAATATGTTAGAGATAATTAGAATATATATTGTTATTGTTATCGAGTGCATCCTCGTACATTACGATGCTTTTTATTGCGCATTCTTTAAACGATTACCATTTCCTGCGATTGGGATACTGCATGCATCGAAATGATAGAATCTGTTATTTATTGTCGGTAAAATTTTCTTTAAGAACGTAAAAAAGATGTTTAAAAAAAAAGAGTACAAACATATAAGAGTAAGAATATAAGTTAATTAGGAAAACAATGATAACGCCAAACTGGTGGCATATGCTTTTCAATATCCTATAAGATAACCGTATTACATATGTAAGTTTGCCCTGACCGCAGTAATCGAGGATTGGGAAAGATTACCCGACTTTATCGCGCGTTTCACACGGGTATGCATCTTCTTCGACGCGATTATCGCGCCGATCGACGAGGAACATTGAATCGAGCCGGAAAAGCTTTCCTGCGAAAACGCAGTTTATATAGAAGCCGCGAAAACAATTTCGCTTCTCTATTACGAAGGGACAGTAGTCGGGCACGGTTGCCAAGTGGTCTCTCTATCATTGCTCTCGCGTATAATATATGCACGCGTGTGGTGTACATACACACGGGGGTGAAGTTCGATTGTACTAAACGTACAATCCGCGGACAATGCACCTGGCGGCCAGCCAACGTTACCAACAAACCTGGCCATTGTCCGAGCTACCTCCCGTGCGCCCTATATCAGATTCCTCGGTGTATAAGCGCGCTTCTGCCGGAAGAGCCCCGATCCTGAAATTTCATAGTGACCGGAGAAAGAGGGGGGGGGGCGAAGAGAGGAGAGGAGAGGAGGACGGGAGAATTGCGGAGCAAGCGATTTATTCGAATCGCTGGTTTATTCGAGCCTTCAAGCGGTGGCGATCGAAGTTTTCCGCCCACCTACGCCTCATCTTTGCCCCGATTCTCGACGATTTCGTACGTGGAGTTCCGGACGCAAGATCCATTGTTCGTTTTAACGGCTTATTCTTCCACCGGCCATGGATATATTACGGCAAACTTGAAGAAAGCATTATGGGCCGCGTAAGAGGCTGTCTAGCGAAAAATGTATAGATATATACGTACACGATGAGTTCAGTTAAAGGAAAATATATCGTACATTTTCATGCTGCCTCGTACACAAGTGGCGTATTATTTTACAGTTTATACTCGCATGTCTTTCAAAAAAAAGTATTTGTGTAGGGTAAAGAAACTAATAAATTTTGTAATATATACTTTTTGTAAAAAATAATATATTTTTTTACTGTTATGAGAGAAAGTTATAAGATGGGATCGCCAACTCGCTATACATTCTCAATAGAAATAACGTAGTATATCCGGATTTATTTGAGCAATGTGTTGTTCCAATACATTGAACGTTATGATTCTAAAATGTAAATTTAAAGCGTACTCCGTATCATGGCAATATTTGCAGCCGATACGTTTGCTGTGATAATATGCTGATTTCCTGTCGTATAGAGTATTTTTATTTGCTATTGCACGTAATATAGCTATTACTTTATCATCCGATAGGATATCTTCGGAGTCGATAATTATTTTATGTTAATTCTTCCAATAGATGTAGGGAGAAAAAAGAGGAGAAAAGTATACCAACAGACGCGTAGTTTTTTACGGAGCTTTACGCAACGAGCATTTGCGTAGTTAATGGCCTTTCACCGACCCGACCGTAACTTTATTCGGGCGTTTTTGCAGCGCGCGCGCGCGCGTGTACGGGAGTCGGAGGTTCGTTAATTAAAATTTCGTACACGTGAATGCGGCCCATCGAATTCCACCGATGAATAAGCGGTCGCGAAATTGAGCGGCGATCATGTGCGCGGCATATTTACACGCTCGATATTCTGCCAACAAGGCTGTTGTTTCCCTTAACTTTATCAACGCCGATTGTTTATCTCGCGAAAGACGAGAAATCTTTATCCGCAAGCTATATTATAGCGAATATTTGGATGTCATTGGTAACATTTACGTTCTCTCCTTCCCTCCCGCTAATGAGGTACCTAATGATATAATGAAACGCAAATATATGCACTTTATAAGCACATGTTTGTGGTGGTTTACGGAGTTTCCAGACATCTAAAGACGCGGCAACTTCATCCTTATGCACGTTAGTTTGTTTGCAGAAGACCTCGGAATAAGGGGTTGAAACACTTGATTATTTGTAACTTTATGAGTACTTTATGAGCATCATCGTACAAATGTCTGTCATGTCGTACCGCGAGAAAGAAATAACACGAGAGAGAAAAAAGAGAAGTAACAAACGATCTTTCCAATATTATCGGATTGAATTATTCACCAATTTTTTAAACGTCACGAATTTTCCCGAACGCGTTCCAGCGAAATTGCTCGTTAAACGCGCAGCCTTTGATGATTTTGACGTTTTCAATTATCACTCTTTACACCCCTTTCCCTCCTACCCTCGTTCGATGCCAAATACGATCGTAGCTTGAAAATTAACGAGCTGTCATGAAAGAGTTCTTGAGTGAAGTTAGCATGTGTGCCAGAGAGAGATAGAGAGAGAGAGTTAGCGTCACGCACACAAGCCCAACTTTCTGCACGAGCGTGCATGATGGAAGTGCGTGCGAGGGGTTTCGATGCCGCAGGTGTCCGACTGGTCGAATCGATTGAAACCAGGACGGACAGGTAAATTAAGATTCGGTCGACGAACACTTACGCGTCTCGCGCCGATAATCGCCCTTCATAGTCTGCAAACGCGTGAATCGACGTCGATTAAGCGTACTCTATCAGCGAACTAATGTCCTCTTACTTTTTGAAAGCGGAAGGCAAGGCGACCTCGACGCCGCATTTTTGCAAAATATTTTTTATCGCAGCTAAGGTACTTGTATAAAATGTTGGCACGGAACAGACAGCTAAATTATGCAACTTTTTTTAGCAAAATTAATTTATACGTACCCTTATTAACATACAATTACTAAGTTATTTACTTTATTATAAATTAATAATTCCTCTTTTGTTTCTTTTTATGAGATACTATAGAAGAGAAATATATGCGCTAATAATGTCGATTTTGTAGATAATTAAATCCATATTTCTACAATATACTCTTGTTGCAGAAAATTGGCACAATAATGTTCTTTAGAACATTTTTTAAACGCAATTCATGTTGTATGACGCGTTTTATTTCGATATTGCCAGCGAGAGTAATTTAATCTGAAAAAAAAAGATATATATGTATGTATACAACACTTTGGCATTTTAACGGATATTTGTGGTGTTCGTGGTTTATTCATTCGCTTCTCCATTTCCAGAACATTTGTTTACGTGAAAATATTCATTGGATTAAAAATTGATCTTAGTAAATTAAATGCTTTCGTATTAATTGCAATGGATAAAATAGCTTTTCGAAATTGCTTTAACGCATATTTTACATATAAATAAATTACACTTAATATGCGTACTTTTCCGCTAATTTCATAAAAAGATAGAAAGAAAAATATTTTATTTTCGAAGTTACGTCATACTAATGTAATATTTTAAGTTACTTCCGTAACGTATAATACTCTTAACTAGTTATGCGATTGCAGAAGTATTTTGTGTATGGATTTATATAAATTATATTTTCTTTCAATATGATAAATTTTCTTGTTTATCTTCCAAGTTTAATCTGAGTTTTACCGACAATATGCATATGTAGTATTAAATTGTTGATATGCTAACACGGAAAATGTACAAGAAGAGAACTTAATTAGATATATAAAAAAATCATTTAATTTGGGTTAACGTTTACTCTAATCATTAATTAACGTTAAATTAATCGGTCTACCTCGCGTGTTCCACGCTATATCGTAGTTGCCATATTTGCGAGAGAAATATGCATCCGATCGATACTATACGAGATAGGTATATACCGTGCTCATTTATAATGCATCAGATCTTCTCGAAACAAGAAAGCGCCCGCACCCATTGCCATCTGCCATACTTTCCGTCGTTACACCTGGTCCACCACCATAATTCCGTGCTAAAAACTTCTTACAGCTTGTCTGCCACTCCGGCTCTCGACTCCGCCGCGCGCGCTCGAACAGCGAACATTCCTGAGTACATGTTTTTCCGAGGACGAACTTCCGAGACAATCTGCCGTTATATCTGTATCCTGCATTATATTGAGAAAGTAGAAAGTCGCATGGGGCCCTTCGGAGATACAGCTTTATCTCCCGTCCCTCGAATGGAGTTTGAAAGTAAGGCGTCGGCATCTAGGCGCGCGGGCAAGCCCCCGCCGCCGTCGTTGCAGCCGACGAATCTTAATTAACTAATTAATTAATTAATTTCGCACGCAGTTATCAGATAGAGTGCCGGCTCGCTCCTGTAAACTACGCAGACACCAGATATATCGGTTTAGTTTCTCGGCACAACTCGAACTCATCTCCACCATTACCTCCACACCTAACGAGGATTCGCGTTGTTGTTGTTGCTGTAGGTCCTCCTCTTCCTCATCCTTTCGCAGGATTACGGAGGAAACTTGGGACCGCGCGAACAAAGCCATGTCATGACCACGTCATTGCTTTTATGTTAAAATAAAGTTCTTACTCTTCATTATGCTGAAGCTCCAAGCAGCTTCACGTCTCTCGTAGTGATCGATTAAGCGCACCAACAGATTACCTTAATTATTATCTGAATGCCTATAGTAAACGAAAATTGTATCGAATATTGAAATATGTTTCTGTACATTGTGCATAAAAATTAACCAGATGAATAATGTAAGAGAGATATTTAGAGTATATATAGAAAAGAAAGATATATGATATATGTATTAATAATGATGTTACTTTATTGTTTCAGGTAAGTTATTCCGTCACGTTTGATAGCCATCATTTGTGGAAGCTGTGTACGTAAGTCTTGTTATTTCTAATAAATTAATGAGTAGTACGAAATGAAAATATTTATAGCGAATATGCAATAATAAATATTGCTGTTATATGCTCCGATTTTTGCAAAAACCTATTATTGGAAATTGACATATTTCTACGGAAACAAAACAATATAATTAATAATATATACATTTATTTGTCAAAATATTTTTAAATTAACTTTACGTTTGGTAATATTTTTGCACGCATAAATTATTACCATTGTTTCGACAATTAAATATTGTCCGTAATTTTACTCTTATATTCATTTCTCTGCTGAAATATCATTCTGATGAAGTTCTCGCATGTGATATTTTTTTCGGAAAGACTTTTACGTATCTCAGCTTTGAGATATGTGAACTGGATGCATCATTTAGAGTCCAGTTGTAAATTTTGTACATACGATAATGAACTTTTACTAGACGTACGTTGTCCGCTCGGTAACGGATTTTTCTTGCGACCTCGGAGCTGTTTTACGACCTTTATTTCGTACCGCGTTATACTTGCAACCGTGTTGAAAAACGGATTTCATCGTTGGTCGTCGCGGTGCTTATACACAGCCGGCTTTGCGGCGCGTTACGACTGCACAGGTTCTAAACCTCGAGCCTATAATCCGCGAAAGGTTAACGGCGTTACTATACCCTATCCGGTATGAACCGAAACACGCTTTAACCATCCATTAAATCGTCGCGTCCTTAACTCCCCAGATGACCAATTTTATGTGTGTTCGGATCCTTCATTTCTCAATATACCAGATGTTCCTTTTATGGTTCCATATGGTACAGATTTCGTAAATATTGTTGCATTATATAATAATTATTATTATCACATATTACATATTAAAGTTTTTCTAGAATATTTGATAGTAATACTTCTTTAAATAGAATATGTAATTAGACTGAATACGATATACATATACATTCGAAATTATGAATAATGGGCGAAGTAACTTTACAATCTATTTTATTCTCTCAGACATAAGAATATAACAATTAAATTAATTCATATTATTAATTTTATTTTAATACAGTTGAAAGGTATCTAATTTCATCATCAACAGATCGGCCAAATTTTTTCATACGGCAAAGATAATTTCATGACTTGTAATATGTTAGCTTATAATATGAAATAATAAAAATTTTTAATATTTTACAATCTTATTCCGAAAATAATTCCATTGGTTTGTAAGATAGCACGAAAAGTAATCGCGCCTTTGTAAAATTGGTCGTCCGACTGACCGATTAAATTCCGATAAAACTTTCAATTTCGAGCTGTTGGTTTATATGCACGTTCGAATACGTTTAGGCCTCTGCATTTCTGTCTCTTGAATGCGTACGTATGCCAAGTGAGAGTTTTATTAAATTCCAATGGCGCGCCATGGAATGAGAGAAAATGCTTTGTACCAGCCGCGACCCGATGTCTGCTCTGCGGATGTCATAAAATAAAAAATGCTGCGTAAATGTCCTTGAAAGTATTGTACAAAGGAATCGATATGTGCCTTGAACGAAAGTCGACTGGCAACAAAAAACTTACGCTCTATGATAAAAGAAAATCTGAAAAAACACGAAAAGAAAATGAGAGCGAAAAATGTTGATAGCATTCTCGATGTGTAGGAGCGTAAAATTAATATTAATATTTGAATTATTAAAAAAAAACGTGTATACCTAGTAATTATTAATGAATGTTCACGCGAGCGTAATGTCTACTCGAATTAGAACGATTAAGGGAGAAAATTGGCAGCGACAAAAGCGCTTTTCGTGCGACGATTTGTCTTCTCGGCGCTGAAACTCTCTTCATGGGTATTCAGAACGGAATAAAGCTGACGCGATTTCTTTTCCTTCCGCGGAAATAAGCATGAAGTCAGCCGGCGAAGGTAACGACCGTCCAGTAGTACTAACATTTTTCCCGGAGCATATCCACGCTTCGGGAGGAAAAGCTCTGTCGGAAGCGCGGACCAGAAATACCGTAATCAAGAACGAACTCGGTCTCGGGCCGGGCGCAGCTATTTCCTCGGCGAAGAAGTAACGGTGCCACTTAGCCGGCTGGCTTTAATGTTTACGCGTCGGAACTTCGGGCGGGTCTCAACTTTTAAATGCCGTCTTCGTTAATGCTTCAACTAAAACGTTCATAACTTCTCGTTCGCACCGCATACCGAATCGCGAACCGTTCTCTTTTCATCGCGATAAAGCCCGCCGAAAAATATTCGCCCGTCTTGAAGACGCGTTTTAGATTTTGATTACGCCGCGCCGGCGTGTCACGAGGGAGAAACTTTTGAGAGAAAAGTTCTTAAACAGCCGTGTTATTTCCGGCCTTTCCATTAGGCACGATTCGCAAGGAAGAATTGAAGAAAATTGTAACTGTCAATAGTAGCAATATATCAGGACGGATAAGTATATCAATGAGAAACATTTTGAAAATAATGATCTACCTTAGTGAATCTTTTTAAAAAATAAGTTGATGTAACATATATGCAAAGACATAAAATTGAATATTTTATTACAAATTATTTATAATTAAATAATTATAATACACACAAACACAAAAATATTGGATATTTAGTTATAAGTCGTTAAATGTTAATATTTTATTATTTTGTATGCATACATTAAACCAATACAATAAATTTGACTGTAAGTACTAATTTGTTTGATCCAAGAGATCATTATTTTCTTTGATACTAAATAATTCTGCAACTTATTCATTAGAGGCAAAGTTACTCTTGTTAATATAATCTAATTCTATCCTTCGATACATTTCCATCCTGTCGGATGACTTAGATTTAGAGTACTTAGAGCACACACGAAATAAACGCCTATTCCGCTCCCTAATCCACTAAGTGTACGCGAACGATTTATCATTCATGTCGTTTGGGGAACCTCGGCGCGCACCGATGGAACCGCTATCGAAACCTAGCTTAATCGTCTCGTGAGCGTATCTAACGTTCGTAGATGCGTTTGATACGAAACTGCAAGAGCTTATCAGAAGCGTCTGAGTCGCGGTTAGTCGGTTTGCGGGCTACTAGCATATCAGCGGCGGCAACGAAAAGGAGAAGCAAACAGCTGGGAGCAAAGGATAAACCTTTCGAAGGAATCTAATAGAGTTACCGTATAGAGTGCGCGCGTCCGCGCGGATTACGTGGAAATACATCAGGAATGACTACACAATAGGTAGGCGTTACACTGCACTCCGCACTGCGCACACATGCACGTGATAGCGAACGGGGAAAGGACGCGTCGTCGAAAATACGCCGCACGGGGTAGCGCTCGTCGGCGAAGGTTTTATCGGCGGATTAGCATTGCTTTACATAGTCTCGAACGGGTTTGCATAGGTTGTGGGAGGGTGTGGAAGAACGGGTGCGAACCAACGAGGCCACACAAACCGATTTTCTACCGGAGCTGGGTCTTGTAATCTCACACCGACAGGTCGGAAGAAAGGATAACGCGAAAGTACGCCGACAAGTAAAAGGCGATATGAGCTGTTTATTCTGAGGATATCGTGACTATGTATTAGATTTAATAGTAAATTCAGAGGGCCGCGTCGAAGGATTTGAACCTTCACACATTTTTGGCATATAATATATAATAAGATAATCAAAAGCATACATGTAAAAAATATAATGTAATTTTTGGAATGTATACGTCACACAATAGGATTCTCTTGATATACATTTTATTAGAAGTACGAAATATTACAAAAAAAATTTTAAAGAATTTAAACAAATTGTGCAATTACATTATCTTATATCATATACAAATATCTATTTAAATATATCTGCTTTTCCTAATAATCTGAAGGAAAAGATCTTTCATTGGCAAGCATTATAATTGACATTTTTAATATAAAAAATTTTTCAAATCTGATTTACCACATTTTTCAAGCAAATAGCTCATATACAACTGAAACGATTCTTCCTTGCTATATGAGAGACATGCTGTCTTCGGGGTATCTCGTTGAAGTACAACAACCCCGGTGCAATTTGTCTCTTTCGCGTAAACATAACGATGATTCATTTTGTCGCTGATGTGACATTTACGGAAAAATCTTACAATCTCGCAACATGACATGCGTGCCGCAGAAAGGATTACGTTCAGAATTTGTACGGAACTTCAAGCCAACTGAACTGATATCTTTTAATATGAATAGATAGCGTTTCTTTGGCTGTTTTCTTATTATTAGATTAAGGGATATCAATTTAAGGATAATTAGGATTTATAATTTCTGTTGGAACATTAATTAGCAACTAATTTCAAGTGTGTAATAACCAGGGATCTTTTTTTTATAAATATTTTTCTTTACCACGCATTGGTCGGCTCGAAAGAATAACGTCGATTTACTTAAGCCACTTGTCCCCCGTCTTAAGATGTCTTTTCTTCCGGTTACGGTAGAGTTGACGTTTTCCTGAGACGCGATTTCCTCAAATATTCGCAGGGTACAAAGCCGCTCTCTTGTGCTTGGCGCACTACTGGCGGAGCAATATATATCAGACATAATGGATATTAATTAGAGTGTATTTTAATAGAGGAACAATTAAGAAAGTGGGTCGCACGACTAGCGTAAGAAGGGGCAAGGCGAGAGTGGCAGCGACCGCGATTTACGTCGTGGGGGGAAGAGAGATCGCACGCAAGAGTTTTACACTGTAGGTCCCATTATCTGTCTTCAGCGGCATAATAGAAGTCCCTCTAATTAGAATGTGCCACGCGATGCTTTTGTCCTCGGGGGAAAAAAAAAGACGGAAGGACGAGAGGAAAAGACGTAACCGGAAGGAACGAGAGAAGGAGGACGAGCTCATCGCGTCGCTCGAACAGCCGATTTATCTCTGTTCCATCTTTCCCTTGGCTTCCCTTTTTTTTTCTCAAATCATAAAGTTTCCTCGACTTTGCCGCGGTAATTCTTCTTCGGCGAGTGCCTGAAAAACCGCTCGCTCTCCACCATTGTGCAACCCCGCGCGACGAACTATTTTGACATTTGTATAAGTTTTTGGCTTGCAATGTACACTGTTCCCACCCTCTATAATAAGATACACGGATGTAATATAACTCTCTTCTATAAGAGGGAGAGTCTTCTATAAGAGGACATAAATCTGAAAGTTCCGGCGGTCCAGAAGCCACTTTCGTTCCACCCTACTAATTATGACGTGAGATTTATACCGTAGCCATTAAGACTTATCCGCACAAATAAGTATGACTTTACGCCGCGCCGGGAATAAATTACACGATTTATCTCGTTCGGCTTATTACGCGCGAAACAAGTTACGATGACCGCAAAATATCGTGCTATAAAAAACAAATTTTACATCCGACCCGCGAGATTTTATTTATACGTGAGCTTCTTCCCAATTCGCAGTTCACACGGTAGAACAGGAAGCAATGAAATATTTGGCATTAAGAAACAAAATTATTCTCTTACAGAAAAGGATTATAATTTTTCTACAGTTGTCTCAGGTCTTTTAGTTGCAATAACTCTTCTCAACTATTTTTGAATTAATATAGATTGATAAAGGAAATATGTTATTTTCTTTTGCTAAATATGACTAAGAAACAAAATATATTATTTAACAATTTTGAAAAATGTATACACTACGTCTAGTACAATTTCGTATAAATAATAAAAATTGTATTTACATTAACGGACACAGTGCTGATCAGCTCGATTTGCCGTCGCTCATTATTGTTTATATCCGTTAATGCAAATAATTACCTAAAAATTATTCAAGAAGCGTTATACCATTTTTGCGAGGTATGCTCATGTATCATTAATGATACGTTTCAAACCTGCATTTTACAAATTAAATATATTTATTTACTTTAAATTTGTATTCCTTATTACGTTGTTTATTTTATTGATAAATATATTAATTTAAATTATGCAACTTTGCGAGAAATCACTAATGATTCCCAATCATTGCGAAAACGATCGTAACAATATATTTCCAAAGTGCTTCGGAAAATGGCGTGATACCGCCATATTTTGCGAGACCAATCGATACCATATTACTGCCTTTGGCAGCGCGGCTGCCGTCTTCAAGTTAAACATCTCCGTCGGGCGGGAAGTTTCCGCGCTTCGGCAGATAAAATCCTTTAAGAGATGTAGAAAAAGGTCGACGCAAACGAAGAGAGCGAGGCTATGAGAGGATTTCACTTGAAGAAGAGAGTAGTGAGCGAGCGAAAACATTTGAATAGAAGCGTCCTGGATACTCGTTCCCTCGTACTTCCCGGTATCAACGAAGAGAGTGGCCGGATCCCCAGCCGTCTAGTGGTGGGAAAAGGAGGGGGAATTAAAGAGAACGGGGAAGGGAGGAGAGATATTGAAACTTTAATTGCGTGTACTTCGGACCCCTACCTGATCGATCCCATCGTATCGGCAATCGGACGTTTACGATCGCGATCCAAACCGGCCGAGGGGAGTCTTTAATCGATAAGATCTGACACCAAAGAAACGCGCGGAGATAGCTGAAAGAGACTGTAGGCAACCCGAAGCGTTCGATCGAATTCAATGAAGAGCGAAGAGACGGACGGAGCGCAGGGGCGGGGGGGAATCGCGGTGGTGTCCGGACGGGTTTGGGGCGGAATAGAAAGAACGGGAGTCAGAATTATGCAGATACCGGATATCCGATATAAGTAGTCGGGTATTCTTCTCCGGGCCGGTCCTTTAGCCAATAGACATCTGGGATTTCCTGAATTGAATGTAAATTACCTTTTGCTCCGTTCGCGAAACGGATCTATCGTTAAGCTCCTGCAAATAAGGGGGCACCCGCCGTCCTCTATCGCTTCCTCAGTTCCTCCTCCTGCTCCCCGTAGTCTTCCCTTTCATTTTTTTTTCTTCGCAGCAGTAAGAACGCGAATTGCTCGTCGGCGAAGTAAGGAAGGCAGCGGCCGCGTCGACAAAGAGAAAGAGATGGCGGGAAAGACCTACTTGGCGAGAGCAGAAAAACGGAGGAAAATCCCCGACCTCTGCGCCAGCAGTTTCCTTCGTCACGTCGAACGTGCCGACGACCTGCCCCGGCGCGGCGCGGCGGGTAGATGGGCGGCGGGTGGCGTACATTAATTTTCCTACGTTGCGGCAGCAGTGGAATCGAATTTGCGCGGCATTGTCCGGTAATCGGATTTACTTAATGCACGAAACGACGCGTGATTAAACGGCCGCGCGTGATACCCGCGGAGCTGCGGCGTAATGACCTGATCGTGCCTAATTGCAAGCGCAACAAGATGCGAAAATATTTTGGTACACTTGTGCGCTGTGGGGATGCGAAGTATAATAAATGAAAGCTTCCATAGCTAGGAAGATAAAATGATATGGAATGCGCTTTAAGCAAAGCTGGTTTATTCCGATTTCCTTTACGCTCTTTTGTTCATATTATAATCTCATCCTTACTGCATTTTAGATAGAGCTTTCAAGAATTTTTATTTAATTAGTAACAGAGATGTGACTAATTAAAAAAAATTTTAAGAGTTATTAAAAATGGCAGGGTTTAATTAAATTTTTATTTTGCAGAAGTCGGTTCCTGAATCAATCTTCAAATTCTCCCATACAATTTTTGTGCTTCGTTTTATCGACGAATCAAAAATCCGAGAAACATTCTAGCGTTACATTGTTTGCGTCGTAGCCGATCGTTCACGAGTAACGTACGCAAATCGATCGATCATCGTTGCCGAGAAGAGCAGTCTCGCGCACGCCGCGCGTTTATGCAACGAGCAAATTAATTGGTCTACACCCCCCCGCCGACCGCTATCACTCGCATTTACATAAGCGCGCGCGCTCGAGTTCGCGCGCGCTCGCGTTTCCTGCGTCAATTTCGTTATTACTTGAGTGCCCGGCACCCGGCACGGTTCGGCCAACCTCCGCAATTTCACACCAACCTTCGGGCCGAGCCGAGCCGAGCCGCCCTATCGAAAAGACCGGACCGCTTCAGACGAGGCGTTAGTAATGTGTGCGAGCGCGATGAAATGCAAACAGGCGCAATATTATTCATTGTTCGCCCCGGCTTTACACGTACCGGGCTTTGCCGGTGCACGGCAGGCTCGGAATGACGCCAGGGACGGATTCTATTTGCTTTACGACTGAAAAACGTCCACGTCGTAATTAATCAAATGCATTTGCTCGGCGCGTATCTGGTTCTTTTTTCAGATATGTTCATTTATGCCCCGCGCGAAATATCCGCGTTCCACTGCCCGCTTGTGCAAACATCAAGTCCTGGATCACTCGCACTCGCTTTCAGTCGATGCTACGTATATTTGCAACATTTACGAAAGGGTATATTGTGTACAGTTTTACAATGTTCCTCGTCAGGTATATTGACATTTGCCTTCGCGTGTCATACGCATAACGAAACATTGCGCACGTGTTCCAAGAAGTATTAAAATATCAATTCTTTATGGTATTGTGATTTCAATATATTTCTAAATATCATATTATTTTCCCTACCTTAGACTTTCTAAAATTTTTATCACGACAAAATGAAAATTTGCGATACGATTGTGTAAACTGCATTGAAATATTGATCAAATGTTTAAAGCAAAGTAATAATTTAGATCATAGACCATACGTAACATATAAATTATTATCAGACATTCAACCAAATTTAGCGTTAATAATAAATAGTGTTAATAATAATGAACATAGACAAACAACATAATAATAAAAAAATTCATGAAATGAAACACGTAAAAGTGTGCAAAATATCGAATTCAGAAGCTTCGCCATCCCGCTTGAGGCCCTGTTAAATTATTTGCTAACTCTGTCATAATTACGAAACAGCTCACCGCAGTTCTATAATAAGCTTAAATTTGCGTGTTACCGCGTTCGAAATGACGAACCACGTCTGGTTTTACTATTCTATCGATCGGCGAAATTTATCGAAATGTGTCTCGTTCCTTCACATTGCTTTTCATTCGCTTTACGTTTCGCAATGATGCACGATAGCGAAATATCGATAGTCCTAGATACTTCCTAGAAGCACTTAAATATTAAAACAACGTACCGATCGAATGCCATCGATACTCAAGGACCCATTGCATTATTCCAAAGGCAACAATTGAATCGTACTGTAATTTATGTAAACGTCCACCATAGTCGAATGTGAAGTCCAAGTTCGCGTGTCACCGCGTCCGAAATGATTACTATTCTATGATTTTATTCATTATACAATAAATCATTGCCTCTATGTTCTGGGGGAATGCACGTTGCATACGACAGCGCATAAGCACAATAAATAATTAGCTAGCGAATTTGCTGAAAATTCACGGTCTATCTAACTTTGTTGCGGTTTCCGGCGCATGCGAACGGCGAGTAGAAACACAACATCAATCAAAAAGACGCGACCGAGTTATTCACATTCTTCATGTATCTTTTTCAATGCATAAAATTTCACTTTTAAACAAGTGTACTAATACACACATCACATCACGCACCTGTGCAAATTGTAGGATCATTGTAAATCATATTCACGAGAAGTATAGTTTCCTGGTTTACATTTTATGATTACATATCCTATTTTCTTTCTTTATAAAAATTATTTATTTTTCTTTATTTTTCGTTTCGTTTATTATTCCTTGAATACCTATATCTTTAACTTTTCCGACAAAAAATTACAATACAGAAAAATAATAAATTGATAAACGACTCAATCATCGCAGTTTAAAATAAAAAATTACATGATATTATAATACTTTGAAAAAAAATTGTTTTACTTCTTCGATAATTATTTCATTAACAATTCTTTGTTTCTCTCTGGATTATAACTTCCATTGCAATATGGAAAGAAAATTCTATTCGCTGGTAGCACTAAACGGAGTTGGCACAACCCAATGTTAATGGATCGCGTTTTTCTTTTTCTAATAAAAGCGTATCGCGTCTGCGAAACTTTTTCTCGAGCCAATTTTACGTTCGCCCTTTGGCGACGTAGGTTCCTTTGTAACAAGTTGACTCGCGACAAGCGCGACGGTGGACAGGAAAATAGTCGACCGAGCGAAAAAAACGCGAGAGCGAGA
Source organism: Temnothorax nylanderi (assembly GCF_030848795.1). NCBI lineage: Eukaryota > Metazoa > Arthropoda > Insecta > Hymenoptera > Formicidae > Temnothorax > Temnothorax nylanderi. The sequence continues at coordinate 798,676 of NW_027249145.1, forward strand.
AAAGTGGTGAAGGAAGTGAGGTGCTCGCTACCCAAAGCTACAATTCTAAATTAGCTTGGCTAGGGCAGCTTGTGTACAGCCGAGGGATTCTCGATAAACTTGCGTTTAAAAAGGCGGATTTTCGTCACTGCATGCAGCATCCTGTCATACTGCAACCGGTACGTGCGTGACTTATTACGTATTCTTTTTAATTTTTGAATTGTACCTCATCAATAGTTTTTTCTCATTACCATCAATGAGAACTTTGCCGATCAAAAGTAGAAATGTAATGTTAAATACTTAAATACATTCAATACATTTTAATGTTCTCTTCCGTGGTATTATATTTTATTAAATATAATAGAGGTGTAATATTATCATATTATGGAATCAGTTACTTAAAACATTAAATGGAATTGTTAGATTATCAAAATTCAATAAAACGTAAAACCTTTCCAAAAATTCTATTTTGATATATTGTTTAATAAATATTATTTAACGAGTAATTAACACCCAAATATCACTGATAAAATATTTAAATAAGAGATAAAATTGCCCCCAATTATTAATAATTTGTTTAACTTTGAATATTAATATTGACTGATTTGATTGTTTCTATAAATATCTGGTTTAATTACAAAAGCATATAATTTTAATGAGGAGGGATTCTTTTATGTCACGTTATGTCGTTTTATTTACAAGTAATCTAATTAAAGAAACTGTTACAGTCCGCCCGGTGGAAAACCGAGTTTGAGGCGGGCATACGTCCACTCCAAACATGACGTCTCATTTTATGTAATGAAAACGCCCTATCCTTATTCCGCTTTCAAGCACTGTCGGCAACTTTCCCGAAGAAGAAGTTAAGAAGTCAAGTGCGCCACGTAATACCTAAAAACTGAAGCGATGCAAGGAGGATGTCGTACTACGTACGTCGAGACCCAGTTCGCCCATGAAGCGGAGAGCTGTACGTCAGTTAAGAAAAAAAAATGAAAAGAAGACTGCGCGTACTTTGGTCGCCTGTGCTTCTGCCCTCTTGCTCTTTAAACCCTCGAAGTTTATTCCCGCACCGTTGCATGTTGAAGTACCGAACTGCGGAAATTACTCGTAGCAAGATGAGGAGGCACAAGTTACGCGAGGTGGATGGTGTCAATATGTTTTGGGTATTCACTCGAGAATATTAATTATACCTTCTAAATATCCCTTAGCAATTTATTATATTATATTAATTAATCTCTTTCCGTGTATCTTTCTCGCAGAACGATTTTTTTTAAATGTAAATAACTCCCATTGTCGATTGAATAATCTACATTATTTCAAATATCTTAAAATACGTCTTGTGTAATGTATACGCCGTGGAAAAATTTACATGTACCTTTTATGCAGATTATAGTACATTGTTGCCCTTTGCCTTTTTCATAGCTCGTGAATTAAATTCCTTCGTTCTTTCTTCTTTACTTTATTTGAATTCTCGCATTTTTCCCTGCTTCTTTTAGATACGGTACGTAAGTAAACGCGCTCCTTTCTAGCATAATTTGAAGTCAATACGTAATTTTTTACGATTGAATTTTCTATCGTCGATTTTAGAATGTCATAAAATATTATACCCGAGAATGGCAATAACAAAACTGTCAAAGATACAAAAAATTGTAATTTCAATGTTGGTCAACATCGTGATAAATATCTTTCGGTCTGACATCAAAAGTACTTCTTGACAGAGATGGAATAAGGTATTGAAGAAATATATGCCTATGGCGTCAAAGCCGAAACTATATTCGGAATGAAATATGACGCAGACGGTCGACAGTGCCGGTGGAGAGAGATTATGTGTCCGTAGAAAAACTGACTCTCCTCCACCGGTAAATAAGATCCTCCGCGTTCTGCCACTTGCTCTTCAGTCCTTGAATCCAATCCCCGGACCCTCCTTTCGCGCTTCCATCTCCTCCAAGGAACGAGCCGGAGAGACGTTGCTTACTTCGCGAAGGTGGAAAGCGCTTTTTTTGTGCCTCTTAAGCTCGGGCTACACTTTTCTCGCCTCGGTGCTCCGAACGGAATATCAGTTTACGCGCGAAACCTTCTCAACGCTTCTTCTTCTTCTCCCTGCAGCTTCCACCTTTGTAGTAGAATATGGCCGCCCACTCGTGCCGATCTTTTCAAGATTCTTCCACCATGTTCGTGCAACGCGAGGGCATATCCGATATCGTTGCCAATAAAAACTGCGAGTGTTTCAGTTTCACTTTTGCGCGCTCTTCGCTAAATTATGCGTAAGAGGGGAGGCGCCTACGATAGTTCGACGCAATAAAAGTATCGATATTTTGCTCTCAATATTAATTATTTCTAAGTTCTTTATTAAAATAACGACAAATATTGTCATTCTCAGATTTGAATTATTCATTTTGATATTCTGTCAATTATTTCGATCAAAGTCATGCGGCACATGCTCTTGCAATAATGTTTCCAATGTTATATATATTATAAAGAAAATTTGTGAACTTTATTAATTGATAAATTGCGTATTACGTTTTTATATCAATCTGACGAAATACAAAAAATGTACTTTTTACGGCCATTCTTTTGTATGTACTGCAATCTGTACTTTAATACTGCAAATTTTATTTTGGTTTTATACTATTTTTATTGTTCTCAATTTAACTTTTATATCTGCGTGTAAAATTTTTAATAAAAAGAAGATATTTCTTAAATTTCACAAGTATCACTAGTAATGCATAATAAAACATACATAAATCGCATGAATATTATAAATGCACTAATTAATTGAAAGATATTCACAAAGATTTAAAATCCTACACGTAATGTAGCATTGAGTATGAATTTATAATTTATAATTTACGAAAATCTTTGTATAAAAATGTAATGCTCTTCAACAATTACCAATTTTTTTTCTGTCTTGAATACGAATTTTATTTAGAGTTAATTGTCTAGTCTTCAATTTATACAATGATATTATAAGAAAATTATATTATATATAGCGAAGTACGTAAAAGTAATATAATATATAGTAAGATAGTAAGATTATAAAAATAGATAATTAAAAATCAAATACAAGTCCTCGGATATGAAATCCTAACGTTTCCAAATCGTACGTTTAATTTTTCCGCGATACTTTACTTATCGACACAACAGAAGAAAAGATTTGGACATCCTATATAATATTGGAGAGTTATTTACGACAACGATGAATTTCTTCCCAAGAACGCTCGGGACATTTCCGTATATGTTTACGTACACGATCTACCTGACAATAGATAACAATATCGCGCCACGACCTTAGTTTGCGGACATATCCAAACCAGTCCGCAGTTGAACTCGTGCTGCGGGCCGGTACGCAGACTTTTCAAGCAACTTGTGCCTCAGTCCTCGTCACGTCTGTCCTTTGTACATCGTCATCGATTTCTCAAGCATCGTTCGATAGTCTCAAGTTCCATTTCCGAAGTTTGTGTTCTAACTCCGAGTGTTTGTGTGTGCTGGACGATTTAGACCGTACCAGTATAGTCTATTCTCTTTGGTAAGTAGGCGAAAAAGCGAACTTTCATACTCGAGAATGTTCGGTTTATCGAGTGATTAGAATTTTCTTAAAGCGAATCCCTTGCACGTTTAGTATTAATTCTTAATACCTTGTATTATACATTGAGAAAAAATGTTCTGCATTTTAGTAAATTAGTTTGCATACAACTGTGACGCCATTTATTAAAATAAAGAAAATTTTCCTTTTTATTAGTATATTTTTTTCTCAGTAAATACACACATGTATACTAATAAAAAGGAAAATTTTCTTAATTCTAGTAAATGGAGTCACAGTTGTATGCAAACTAATATTTACTAAAATGCAGAACATTTTTTCTCAGTGTGTATTATGTAATTATGTATTATGATGAAAAATTTGACCGTTTAGAGATAAAATATTATTTCCAAAATTGCGTCTTTTGAAACATACGTATATTGCATCTAATATTTAAAAGTAACATTACGCAAACTCAGTCTATAACGCGTATATAATTGAATTATTATAAAAATTATTTATTATAAAAAATATTTCTTATTACGTATATAGTTATATAATGTTACAAACTGAATTCTTTTTAATTGAAATACTTTTTCCTAAAAAGTTATTAGCAATGACGTGCAAAATGAATTAACTTTAGACAATTTCAATTTCTAGTTTTAACTTTAAATCTCTTAAAACATTATCATGATTACATTAAATCTATGTTTCATATTAATCTTTCAACGGGCTCTTCTTATCTCTTATATTATTTTAATCGATTTTATTTAACATTTTATGCCGTTAACCAAAGGAGAAAGAAATTTGTGCAATATGATTGAGCCGTTTGAAGCCGATTGAACCTATATTAATATTCGAATAACGAAGTTCTCTGTTAATAGTATTAATACAGCGTATTGTTTTAATTATTGATCGTGCAAGGGTCCTTTGCGTCGGACCGTGATCTCCGTCGATATCGCGTCGAGTGCGTTCATTCAAGTTAATTAAACGTAACAGGACACTCTTCGTCTCTGATGAGGTTCACCAGTTAATAAAATTTGAATTTCAAATTCCGTCGTCGCGAGTTGCCGGCGAAACGAGCAGCGTCGAACGGCAGCGGTTATCGGTGCTGCTCACATAAAATGTTTGGAGATTTTTTTTGTTATATCGATTGCAGTACTCATTGTCTAATTCGGAGAAGGAACGATCAATGTTCGAGCCTTGTATGCAAACGTCGAGCGCAACATTGAATGCGACAGACTTGGAAATTATGCTCGATTATAAGTTGTTTGCTAGTAGGACAATGCAGTTGGATCAGAACAACAACAATAGCAACGTGCAGTATCCAGATTGGTAAGAGAGATCACTTATATTTTCAAATATACGGCAGGATAATGATAGAAATATATGTATAATGGATGTATTGAGAGAGAGAGAGAGAGAGAGAGAGAGAGAGAGAGAGAGAGAGAGAGAGAGAGAGAGAGAGAGAGAGAGAGAGAGAGAGAGAGAGAGAGAGAGAGATAAGAAGATGCTATGCGCTTCGATCTTTATTTGTTTCAACTAATTTTATCGAATTTTAATTAACATTAATTGCAATCTTGTAAAAGCAAGATTATTGCTTTATATAGGTATATATTTGCACATCAAATTGTTATTGAATTCTACAATTTTAATTGAAAAAAATCAAAGCAGTATCGTGAAACATATAGATCGATAAATACAAAACTTATTATTTTGTGTCCCTCACGTATTGATTTTTATTTTATGATTGGGTCTTGATATTCCAATTTTTATTTATTTTAATTTCAATTCGAACTACGTTTCTCCTAACGAAAATGATTTAGTACAATAGCTTGTATAATTTTCATTACTCTTGCCATTGTTTAATTAAAATGTACACAGTAAAAAATTTTGTGTCAATGGAAGTCCACTCTCAATTTTGTGTTAAAATAACTCATTCATCGTGTTATTTTTGACATTTAGAAATGTTATAAATGTCGATATAACATTTCTAAATGTCAAAAATAACACGATGAATGAGTTATTTTAACACAAAATTGAGAGTGGACTTCCATTGACACAAAATTTTTTACTGTGTAGCCTTAGTTGAATTTAATAATTGAAACAAACAATTGTTCCAAAACAATCAGCTTCGCGTAGGAGACAGAGAGATATAGAGTTGTTTATTTTTTTCTAGAAAAAACGATACATTGACAAAAAATGGTGCTGATAGAACCGTCTTATTTATAACGTTTAAAAATTGTCTTGTGTGCATGATAGGTCTTTTGAATCATTCTTATAAACTTATTACTTCTTGAAAATTAATCTTTAACTGCTTAAATAAATACATGAATAATGAGAAACAATGATTAATTTAAAATACAAGTAATTAAAAATTAATGTAATGCTTTTAATTAATGTATTTCAAAATTTCTTCGATAGAGGATATATTTTTTCTTTTATAAAGTATATTTTATCAGAAAGTAACTATGGGATAAAAGACTTAATGCAAAACTGCATCAATAAACGAGATAATTAATAATTAATAACGAAGACAGTCTCGCTTAAGTTTCTTGCTCTTACTGAGTTCGTTTGAGAGAATCGATTATAAAGGCAACTTTCGCGCTCAGCTTTTTTTCCTTGCGCTCAGCTCTTTTTAATTGGTTGCCCGCCTAGCATCGTGGCCCTTTAGCCAATTAGTACATTACAAAAAATGCTATGGTATCTTTCCGTCGAAATTTTTTCAATGCAAATTTTTAATCGACTTGCTTTTCTCATTTGCATATATATTGTGGGTATTTGCGTAATATTTGAACAAAAATGTTTCCTGTGTTTATGTATATGTATTTTCTATCATTTCTTTTTTATATATTTGTTATTAATTAAATAAAAATACAATAAAAACAAACGCTTTTGTGTTTTAGATTAAAAGCGTTTCCATTTTTTACTTTGTTTCATTTTGATTAAAAATCTTTGACTTTTATTTTACATCCAATGTAAACGAAACACCTTATCGAAACCAATGCGAATAAAACTGACAACAGTTTAATTAACTATTTTATAGAAATTTAATAGATTTTTTAAATTAATTATTTAATTAATGTTTTAAATGGATTTTATTCGTGACATATAATTTAAACCTATTATAAAGATATTTGCTAAAAGCGGGATTGGTTTTGAAATATGTTTATTTAATTCTTAATGTGCTTCAGATTTTATAGATATTGTATATATTCTCCTATATCCGTTTTCATATGGCGATCTGTGTCATTATTAAACTGTCAATACTATGACAGATATTTTGGTGGTGGAATAGATTTCTTCCTTTGAAGAAATATGCGTGTAACGTCGGTTGTCGTTAAGTGTTCCGTCCTTTTTTTGTGAACACTTCTGGTGAAGGAGAAGTCGTGAGCAAGAGTCGTTAAGGAGTTTCGCACCATCAAGTTTTGGTCGACTTTTGTTGTCTCTCTCTATTCCGTCATTCTGTTCTCGTCTCTTTTCTTCTCTAAAGCTCGCTTACATTAACGAATTTGCGACAGTAGCAGACATTAACTTGCAAGACTGCAGGCACCTATCAGTTTGATTATTTTCCAGTCAAAACTACGAAATGTTGTTCAAAAGACAATAAAACAGAGTAAGAAATGGGACAGGGCAAAATATAGAGAGCACCAAAATAGAAATGTGACAAAGAATTTTTTTCGTAAATTATTAATAACCGTGACCGCAAAGTTTTTTTCTTGGATGTAACAACTATCTAAATTGAGAAAGTGTTGATCACACACATATTCACATTTTAATTTTTTTTTTTCATTACATTTATTAGATATAAATATCTTATTAATTCAAATTTCAACTATGATAATGACTATTAAAGATTGCTTTCAAATTTTTACTCTTTGCTTACATTATCTGTTACAATTTTTTAATATTCTTTAATTTTCGTTATTTCTTTAAAGATTTAACTAAAATTTGCTAAACAAAGATTACTCGAAAATTGACCGGAGTCTCGTAACTGAAAGAAATTGCGTTGTATGGCCTACGATATGTCTTGTATAGCCGTTGATTATCAGTGTTGAGTATCTATGTAATTCAGGACTCTAATATTCGATATATATCTGGTATCCGGATATGCCATTATACATATAGTGTCGCAAGATTTTATTTCCCATTAGTTAGCCCGGAGCGCCGACAATGCTTCTACTTCAGACATAAGCGTTCGCGCATTTAATCGGTTAATTATCAAGAACGCGTGGTTCTCCCCCCCCCCTCCCCCTCCCCTCTTTCTCTCTTATGCCACGTTAACGAAGTTGTCGTCACCGCGATGAACTCGAGGGCAGACCCACAATATCAGTTTGGTTATCTCCTGTTTAACGCCATTGTGTCGCGGCGGGTAAAGGGTGATAACGAATCAGCGCCTATATGCCGGTGAGAACGTGAGGGTAGTGAAGTCGGTGGCGGATCGTTCCGGGGACAGTGGGATCGGAATAGAGAGGGGAAAAACGGGACAATAGTGCTTGGGGCACTGTGAAGATCCAGTAATTGAATTACACTCCGATAACCGCTTATCGCGAGCGTTCTCCCTCCCCCCTCCCGCGAGTTTGCAGGGGCAAAATAACTTTCGCTTATTGCGCGGCTGGATCGCTCATCCATTTCTGGCAGAGCTGTATCGACGAAATTTGCAATGTTGCATTTTCTTCGAAAACATCAATGAAATAAAATTATAACTAAATCTGTAGAAAGCTTGTTTATACGTGCGAAATACGAAATAACGATGTAAATTAATATTCTAAGCTTGGCGATAAACTCATAACGTAATGAATTTAAAAGCCATTTAATTACTAGTTAAAAGAAATGATATAACGACTGTTAGTAAATTCAATCTTTTAAAATTATGTAAAGTTAAAAGTTTAAGATATTAATAAAAATTTCAAGAATCTTATAGTATGCTCTTTCTTTTTTTATGGTATTAATATTATCGTATTAAAAAATAAAACTGTTATTTTAATCTGTAAAATAAATAATTACTTAATAATGAAGTAAATTTTTAAAGCAATGACGATATGAGACATCCATGACTTCCTTTCCGGTTTTCTTCTCCCCTTTTCTATTCTCCTTTTTTCTTCATCGGGCCGAACCACTGGGTGGATGGCTCGCAAAATAATTAGTTCGCTTACGAATCCCTTCGGTATATTGGCAGACAGAGGGAGGAAATTAAATTCGTGCCCCTCGTATAATCCATGCTCGTGCCGGATCGACTCGTTCCTTTGATTCCTTTGATTCGGTCGCTCTTCCACGATTAATTATCGGCGATAAACGCACCGTCGTGTACTATAACCGTACGGTGTCTTTTGCAACATATGACCGCGTCCTCGCGCACGGAATGTCTAATGAAGCTTTTTGCATCGCTATCTTCCATTCCGATGATGAAATCGTAGAAAGGAATTGCGAAATGGAATTATCAAAAGCTTATGGTTCTATGGATAATGAAAATTCGCTATTCAGTCCGTGAGTAATTTTCCGATAACGTGCATTTTCCGTTACTTCTTTGTAATTCTTCGTAATAATTTAAAGTGGTTTATCTAATATGTTATAAAAAATTTATCAACGTAAATGAGATGTAATGTGTAAAATTTGCATTACGTTCATAATAAATTGCGAATAATTACATATTTTATATTAACGCTGATTTAAAAAATTATATATTATTATTAGTAATTGTATAAAAGTATGTAATATTAAATAAGTACATGTATGCAAAAAATAAGTGTGGCCTGCAAGAGTGAATATTAAAAAAATAAGAGGACAAATAATGTTCTGAACAAACATTCGAACAATCAGTTTCATATTTGTTTAAATACACTGTACATAAAATTATGTCTCTTTTAATTTTATAAAAACGTGTCATTTAAATATCTGGTGCAATTAAGCAACAGCCAGAAGGAACAGAAGAGCAACGTGAGGATATGAATGTCCGACTAATCCCGTGCGGATGAAGCCGGTGGTTATATCCGTCGACTTCAGCCTTCGACGATAATGCGACGCTTAAATTATCGCCGAGTTATATACTCAGCAAGGAACATTTTGCAACCAACCAAGCTCGAAACACTAACCGCGTGGCAAATTCACCCTAAGCGTCGCGCATACATTTGGGGTAGTCCGGGGGACCGAGAGGGGTTAGCGAAACGGCTGATTCAGGAATAATTTCCAGCTATCTCGAATGAGCACGCCAGCAATGGCGTTCCTTAATTCGAGACATTTTTTTGTTTTGTTTGCGCGCGGTGTATCAATTACGGGATAATTACTTCAAAGCGTACCTAACACTAATTGGATGCCCACGCGTTGCGAAAGTATTCAAGCTACCGCTGAAATTGATTCTATGTGCTCGCATCGGAATCGGAACTATTAACACCTCGATAGAATGAAAGGACAGCAAAAAATTGAGCAACAAATATCCTGCTTTAAAAAAAGCAATAAGAGATTTGTTGCAAGAAATTAATACAATCTATAACTACATAATATATTTAATAAAATTGTATATAGGTATATCTATAAATCGCATTTATTACTTTTTGACGACGGCATCTTTAAAAAATATGAAATATTTTTGTTATAAAAAGCTTAGATGTATTATTTAATATTGATAAACAAAAATAATGTAACATTCTTTTTAATCCAATTTTGCGCCGGAAAAAGTAACGTATTTTAAATTCAAAACATAAAAGCACGTTACAAAACATAAAAAAATACTACAATTATAAATTAGCAAAATACAAAATTATGTATTTTAATTTGACAATTTAGAAATTTTGCTTCTTTGATTTTTACAATATTCAAATAAATATTTAAAGCAATTTATTTCATATAGCGTAACAAAAGGCTGATATTTTAATGCACATTTCTAAAATTATTCGCATAACGATGTCATAATCAGAGACATCGTAATCAGTTCTGCGCACGGAAACGAATTCTCGAATATGATCGCCAAACTTTCTTGCCGACGGGGATTAAGACGCTCTAAGATGCCTTAATGGCCATCAAAGTCCGTCGCGAGGAAGCGAACGACATCGTCATACCGAAGTACCGAGAGAACGACGAGCTTTCTTAATTAGGGAAACGGAAACGTGAGGAAGAGTGTCTTACAGCGGTTAGATGAGACGGGAACAGCTCAAAGAGAATTCCCTACGTAAGCTGTCCCCGCCTTACGTCGGATTTATCTCTTTGGACCAGTCATCGAACTGTTTCTTAGTGGGTCACCACAGTTTATTATCAATTAGATGTGTGTGTGTGTGTGTGTGTGTGTGTGTGTGTGTGTGTGTGTGTGTGTGTGTGTGTGTGTGTGTGTGTGTGCGCGTACAAATAGGGTATGATATGTGTGTGTATATATATATATATATATATATATATATATATATGTAAAAACTTATATATATAGGTCTTATTTCTTTATCATTTATATTTAGATATCATGTATATTGTAACAATCAGCTAATACTTCATTATTTACACTATTTACAGCTAATTTTAATACGCGGATTTTTTAATTCTATGTATTATACACATATTACACAAAAATTTTCTTAACTTTTTTATATTTTATATATAAGAAGCAGATAATTGTAACATAAATGTAATACTTATTTCTACCAATGTTTTAACTATTCAAATTTTAATTTGTGAATTTTGAATTTTAGACAACACAGGTAATCGAAAATAGCTGCTCGCGTGTCTATTTTCTTAATATCCATTTCTCTGAAATACGCTAATAATTAGTAATAATAATAGTAATAGTTATTTTTTACCGGGATTATAATTAGAAACATAATAAATAAATATTTGTCATTTATTTTGTAAAACGTTAAATATGTTGTGGTCGAGTTAATACCGGTGCTCGACATTCGGCACTCATTTTTTGTTGTGTATACAAGGTATCATGATATTATTCGCAAGACTCGAGGTCGACAGGCATGTGTCGTTATTTTTCGGCATCTCGAGATGTGACCGCGTCAATACCAGAAGGAAATGTGATAATTCCTATATAATAACGAGCCCGAGCGATTAATATCTAATTAATAATAAGAGTATCGAAGTGACTGTTTATCCGAACAGATATTTTGCGTAATTCATTCGTTTAAAGTAAAAACAGAGATCGAGGACGGAAATGATAAATTATTCATTCATGATATTTACGGATAATAATTACTTCTCTAGTGATGCTTGAATTTAAATATATCTTGCACCTCGTTTTAAATTCCTCATCAGTTTAAATGCAATTTACCTAACCATTTTTTATTTTGTCAGTCGCGCTTCTTGTTATATCGATTGCAATTTTTTGAACCAATTTTTTTAAATTTTACTATTGTCTGTTATACAAATTAAGAAAAGAATTCTTTACTTATTATTATTTCTATTATTCTACTTATATTATTATTATTCTTGCTATTACTTTTGAATCTTAAGATTTAACTTATTTTATAAACGGAGCGGTACTTAAGCGGTACTTTACCGTTAATTTCCGTATCCGTAATCCGTTCTACCGATTAATCCAATAAATTTCAAATTTCATTATTGCAAAAAATATCCTGTAGTCGTAAGCCCGAAGTTAGTCGATTTAATTAACTAAGAGTAGCGGAGTCGGCAACTGACCGTAGAGACAGATCGAACAGCGATGCGCAAATTCGAGCTCAACAGAAATTCTGCTCCAATTACTGATCGGTAATTGGACGCCGCTAGGCATATCACGTCTGCGAGTTACTTCCCCGCGATTATCGAATCTTCGACCGGCATGTGATCGGGTTGTGAATTGCATCATTATTTCTTTATGTATGAAATAAGAACTCATAATAGAAATTTTACTCTATTTTAGTCAATATTGTCGATATTGTCGATGTAATGAGTAAAATTGATAACACCTGAGTCAATAACGCTTGATAATAGCTTGATAATAGATTACTTGATAAGAATAATTAAAAAGGAACAATAACATGTCTATTAATAATAAAGATGGCAATCACATTTCTTTCTTTAGATATATTAAATTGTGATAGAGATAATAAAAAAGATTACATTAGATTAATTCGTAATTTAAAACGCAGTTTGAAAATATAAAATAAGATCTATAATTTGATAACTTATAAATAACATTGCGATAAGATACTCTTATCAATTAAATATTTAATTACTTCACATTATAAATTCTTTCTAACTCTTGATTTTGAATCGTATTTTCGTTCATTATTATCATTGACTCAGCTATTACAATAAGATACCGCATTTTACTTTAAAGTTTAAACCACAATTGTCTGGTCCGAACTTCACTTATTCTGCTTCAAAGGCGAAAAGGTAGCTCGTTAGGATATGTTAAATTGTACTACCACAAATAATAAGAAATCCATGTTTATTCATCGGCAACTTTGTCAAGCGAAGTAAACAACCGTTCGATACTCAAGTGTACCGCATAATGCACTCTTTCTGCCTGTCTCTTCGTTTAGATCTCTTTATTTTCTCCCTGTCTATCTTTTTCATCTTTTTGCTTCGCAATTAGATCACCGATGAGCTTCACACACAACTGTAGATTTTCCTTCTCGTCCCTGCGCAATTAACGGAACTTTTAAGGTAGATTATTTGCAAGCTTCTCAATTTGCGGGGTTGCGATTCGATGGAAGGGAGTAACGAACGTAGCGGGATAGGGGAGATAGAGAGATGACTTATATACATCTCATAAAACCATCGACCGTGGCGAAATTATTTTGCGAGAAAATATTCCCTTTACATGCCCGACGTGGCGAGACGCGCGAAACGAATTAGACATATCCACGTGGCGTGGCGTCCGACGTGGGGCGCAACAGGGGTCGGGGCTACCAGACGAGCCGAGTATCTCTTCTCATTGGAGTGTTGTTTGCAAGAGCATACCACGTACGTGTCCTTCCAACCGCTCACGGAGCTTTTCCTTGTTTTTCGGTGTCAGAGCGGCTGCCACTCCCGAGAACGAAGGCATCGCGCTGGCATGTATGAGAAGGTTGAAGCGCTATATGACGCTAAAGCTTCCGCGGTGCAAGTGTAGCCCCCCGTATGTGCAGGCGTAAATGTAGATACAACGAGTAATTGTACATATGTAGGTGTGGGAGAAAGTTTCAGTGAAAATGTGGTAGAAGGCGCGGGGGAACGTTACACACGACTCGGAGATGCTACTATAGAAACGTATAATTGTAGTGGTATGTTCGTTGTAGACGTAAAGCGTAGATGTAAAGCTTATTTTCTCTAGTAGATATGGAGAAAACTTGAAGTATGAGATAGTATGTACAAGCCATGCCGGTATGACGTGAAGATATCGCTACAGATATGAATAGCAAGATGCAAGTGTAGACGTACAGATGTGTACATATACGTGTGATAGTAACTTCTGATATATACGTGATAGTACATTTAAGTTTAAATGTAGATGTGTGTGTGTGTGTGTGTGTGTGTGTGTGTGTGTGTGTGTGTGTGTGTGTGTGTGTGTGTGTGTGTGTGTGTGTGTGTGTGTGTGTGTGTGTGTGTGTGTGTGTGTGTGTGTGTGTGTGCAGGTCGAGGCGAGAATGGACGTGGTCCACAAAGTAGAGGTCGAAAAACTTTTGTATGCAGCACTCGTATCAGAGGACACTACACGTGACTGGCCTAACTGCTCGAGGGTCTGAACCGTGCGCGATCATCTGTGTCGTGTTCCCGTCCGCCGCTAGGATGGTAAAATCGATAAGCGTTTTCGATTTTTGACGTTCCGCGAGCTCGCGGGTCAATGCTCTTCGTGATCCGCTCGGAAGATTAGTCTTTTCACGATATCCGCCTGAACTTATTCCATCAACATTCGCTCAAGTCGCCCTGATGGTAGTTTCCTAGTTTCGTCTCGACGTTTTTAAACTCGTAACTAGATGATCAAATTTCTCGCGTGTCGAGATGTACGGTTATATAATGATCGGCTTGGATCGTGTTATTCGGATGATTGCAAGCCCAAGTAATTAATCGATTTTAGAACATGCTAAAGTAGTATTTCATACAGTATGAAATCATTATAATAAATATGTAAATTGATATATTATTGAAATGAACTCTTAATCGTTTTACGATTATATGTAAAAAGTAACAAAAATGCCAAGTTCTAAATTAGATTTCTGTCTCTCAAACATATTTGAAAAATTAGGTATCTTATAGACTGAAAGAGTGTCACTAATTCATATTTTTATATCCTTTTATAGGCACCTAATTGGTTTTCTTTTGAACTATTTTGAATTATTTTGTTAATTAAATTATTGGTCTATTATTATTCTGCGGATGTGATTAAATTAAACTCGGCTAAATTTATTGAACGCAGGAAAAAGGGAGAAGAATGAACGATCAAAATACATTTGCCAGAATATACCTATATATACACGGTAGAAGAATCGCGGAGCTTTAGTGTATCCGGTATCGCGTAGCAGTCCGTACTATATTTTTCTTTATTAACACAAGACGCCTCTGTAAACTGAAAACAATTATGCAAATTCAACTCTTTTACCTTCTGAGTTTCCGACCCGCTGTCACATTCACTCCTGTCACCGATGAGACGCTTTAGAATAGTAGAATGTGCTCGTATCGCGAGCGTGAAGGGCTGCACGGCCGTGCAAAAGAGGGGTGTCGCGACAGGTATAAAAAAATGACCGTGCCGGTCAAAAGAGAGAGCCCCAGCTGTCATTTTCACCGGTGCGCCGCGCAACAACCGTGAAACGGCGAAATTTTCCAAATTCGACCTCTCGCCGATTATTTCTCACCCTTCGTCTCGCTATGACGCTTCCAGAGTTTTTCCCGAAGGGAGAAGGGTCGGGGAGCGGAGAGCGGAGAGGCTTTCGCGGTCCGTTCTCGGTTAATTTCCTGCGGCTAATGAAAGAACATACGCGTCCCACGCCAAAACACACGCAGTCGTCCGTCCTCGTATCCAGCGTATTTGAACAGCCCCTGGATTAAGTAACTTTGACAATATTGAGGAGGAAGGGACGCACGCTGCTTAGCCCCGAGCGATTTTTCTTAATTATTGGACGAGATGCACGCAGAATTTCAATGGCTCTTCTACTCCACACTCTACACTCAATCAATATACCCAAGAAACTTGATCTAATTTGTTTCAAAAACACGCGCAATATCTTCGCAGCTGTGATAGATTATATAGCATAGTATAAATCGCAAGTTTATATGTAATAGTTTTTTATCCAAAGTGTTGTAATAAATAATTCATAAGTGATTAATTAACTTATTTATACGAATCATAAAGATTGCAAGAAAAAAAGATTTAAGAAGTAAAATTTTGGACAAATATATAAGTATAAGGATGCTATTATTGAACGATCGTTTTAATTGATGAAATATATTTCACTCCATCATGTTTGGATAGATTCTGTAATATTTCCAATCTCGAATACGCAAAGTCTTTTACGATATACAAAATGAGATCGGGGGGTATCTGACTATTATATATAAACTGTACATATGTTACACGATTTTCACAGCTGCGCAAGATATTACATACTTAAAGTTTTCGATGAAGTTCGAAGATAGTTAAGGACCGGGGACATCGAACCCTCTAATATCGGTGTACATAGCCGCAAGCGATACGAATCTCGATGTAACGGGTAACGAAATCGCGTTTCCGCGCTGACGAACCAAAATAAACTCGGAAATTATCTTCTCTTACGGAGCAATTTACTGAAATCTTTAATGAAGCGACCAAAAGAAGATCTATTAGGATTAATTATAAATTTTGCAGTAGCCATATCCGAATTTAATTAACGAATTAAAGTATTAATCTTTTTAAAATTGAATTAATAACAAAAAGTGATGTATATATTATTTTATAATTTTGTTATTCAAAGCGCTATTTCCTATTTATGAAGCAATGCTTTTATTCCTCTAAGAAATTGAAGACAAAAAGCACAAGAAGATAAGAACATAAAGCAAGTACATGTTATCTTCTGATTAGATATTATTTTCGTTATTGAGTTTGATTATTGAGAAGATAGTAGATTTGCTAAAGTTTTCTCAAATAAAGATTGGAAAATAATACTTTTGTTTTGGGTTTGTTGTTAGATTCTCCTCATAATTTGCTGTTGTGTTTAAACTGTCAACAATCACATATTTTACTTTAATGGACTTTATGGATTTACTACAAAAATAATTCTAAATTTCTTAAATATATATAATGTTTCCGGATTAACCACGGGAACACTTCAACATTGCAATTACATGATTGGTTTATTTTTATTTTAACAGAAACAATTTTGAGGATTTATTCTTTTTTACATTAGACATTGCAGTTTATTAGATACGAGTATATGGTTGCAATAAAGGAATTAGAGATATTAAATTAAATTTATAGTCACAATTTTACAATTTTACAAGTTTACGCAAAATTTTGGAAGCTCAGATAAAAAATTGTCCATTTCTGTGCTACCTTATATCCGGTGGAATTGGGCAAATATATCATCGTGATGGATCGTTTGCTCACAATCGGTTGTTTTCGATCTTTGTTATAATGCATTCAAGATCCTGCGTCTTTAATCTTCAATTACTCACGTCTACAAAGTGAAATAGTGGAATTCACAGTCCTTTCTCGGCTCGGCATTGTCTACTTGTCGCGAATGCGAGTGCTGGCTCTCGCCCGTAAATGAGAAATATATATTCACGCACACATGTTGCGCATACATACATGCTCGCAGCTCTAAGAAATTGCGATAGGTACGAGTGCATCCGCGCGCGCACGCGGCTCTCGTGTGAGTCAAAGGGAAAAATGGCTGGGCGAGCAAGAATGGCGACTCACGGGGAGAAAGAAGAAAAATAAGGGATCGGGACCGAAGAACCGTGCGACCTCTCGACGGCGAGAAAAATTTGCGAAATGCAGGTGTCAGCAGTCCTTTTGTGCGCTACGCGTTCTCGCGTCCATTCATTTTCGCGGAGTTGACGAAAGCGCATCGTCGTCGTCGTCGTCGTCGTCGTCGTCATTCTCGCTGTTCCTCAATGAGAAGCAAACTCATCTTCTTCGTTACATGAAGCTCTTTTATTAATGGTCCGAACGGGCGATGGCACTTTCAATGACCGGCCGGTCGATTAATCGGAATTCGATATCGCGCGTGCATACGATCGAACTTACGATGCACCGCGGTGTCTGCATCTGCATTCATTCCGACTTGTAGAGTTAACGACCCACTTTCAAACTCATCAACTTTATCTGGCCAGGTAGGGCAAGCATGTAAATTTTATGCGTATAGAACTGGTAAAGAATGTCCGTTGTTATTTGCTGACATTTTCTATTTTGGAATACAATGTAACATTTAGTATCGTCGATCAGAATAGTATCAATATTGTTCGTGCTATGGGTTAATCGGTATTCGATAACGCGGCAACTTCTGCTTGAATTTGAGTTAATAATATGCACTAAGTATCACGCGAGTTACATAAACGTGACTGCAGGTTATCAGATTGTCTACACAAGATGTTGTCAATGATGTAAACTCATTTATAATCGTACGAGAACTCAATATTTTAATTGTATTTCTTCTGCAGAAACAGTCAATTGAATTCTAGTCAATTGAAGAACCTAGATAAAGTATATTTTGAGTTTTTGAGTAAAGAAATAAATATATTTATTGTGCATATTTAAAAAAGTTAACTAATTGATATTTCCGATTGTTGGAATATATTTTACGGCAACTCCGCGGATCGTAAAAATATTCCGCTTATAAAGTACTTAACGGGACCTTTTCCTTCGCGAGAACCGTGCCTCCGATGAGCTCGCGGTTATTAAATTCATTTCTCGGCTTGATTAACGCGGCTCCCGGCAAAAACGGCTAAAATATCGGGACGTTGTATAAAAACGGAGCTCGCGTGGTACTCGCGCGAGTTGCAGTTAATCCTCTTACCCCGTCGGGCAGTTACGGCGGGGTTGGCGTAGCCGGGGTACGCTAGCTCGTGCTATATTACGGACTTACACCGTTAAATTGATGGCCGCAGTAGCCGACCACCGCCATAACCGGTGGTCCAAAACCCCTATGTTCGGAATTTACATTGAACAAGTCGAAGAGGAGGCTGGGTAACTGCCCTCGAGTTCCTCGAGGCAGTCGCATCGTTTCGCGCGCAGCTCGCGAATTGCCTACGATTTTTATTACCGATTTTTACTTTATTAATTCGGAAATTCTTGTGCTTCTTGCACGTGTCAAATATTTGCAAAGTCTAGCGTATGTTCCGCTCGATAATTAGTTGTCTGGTCCTCTACAAGCATTCTACACGTTCCTGATGCATGAATTCACGCGTATAGGCATTTAATTGACACATTTGGTTAATTAATATCCATGGAGGTATATATTGCGTATATAATTCTGACCAAATTCGCTTTACCTCTGATGACAGATCCTTATTGATTGTTGCGTTACAATTTATGTAAAATTTTTTCTTTACATCTCTTTACATCATTTTTCTTTATACCGTTAAAATTCGATTCGAATAGATATTTCAATATAGCGTATATTTAACTTTATAATAAATTAATTTAGATAATAGAATAGTTCAAGAAAAAAATCTGTATCCACAACAAAAGCAGATATTTGTTGGTTTCTTTTATTAATTTACGTTTCATAACTATACACAACCAATATTAAATATATTATATATATTTTTGCATTTATCTGACTTGTTTAATTAAAAATAGGTCATAAATGAGCTGCTCTTATATTGATGTAATTTTTTAAATTAATGAAATATGTACATATACAGGCGGTCTGATAATTACCGTGCTATCTCTCGTGGGTAGGTAGAGTACGTTAAACTAATAGAAAATTTGTTACTGTTTTACAGCAATAAATAATGAAAAATGAATTATAAATATTCACGAATCAGCATACTTCCGTGCGATTCGGCGACAAGAGGACAGCCTAGCGTTTACGATTGTTACGCGCGCGGAAGGTTTCAGCGTCAAGCGTGTCGCTCATGCATAGTTGTTGTTTAACAAACCGCTCCTCTCAATGCCTCGTCGCGCAAGTGCCGTGAAGTTGGACACCCGACTTTACAAAAATGAATTTTTAAAAAAGGAAATTGTAGCATTTTCTTTGTAGTTGTTTGTAGTAACATATTTCGTTTGTAGTTTTATCGCTTTGCAAAAACAAATGACTTTTTAAAATCACTCTTTCACATCTGCCTAAAATGAGATATTTGAAATTCGCTTATAACGCCATGTATTTTATAAAAGCACCTCGTTTGTAGTATTTTAGTAACAATATATCGTTGTAGATTTATCCATTTGGAAATACAAAAATTTAAAAACACTCTTACTCAAAATTGAGATATTTGAAATTCGCTCGCGCCATGTTTTAGAATCGCTTGTAGTTGTTTGTAGTAACAATATTTCGTTTGTAGTTTTATCCATTTGGAAATAACGAAAAATTAAAAAATCACTCTTACTCAAAATTGAATATTTGAAATTCGTTCGCGCCATGTGTTTTAGAATCGTTTGTAGTTGTTTGTAGTAACATAATTTCGTTTGTAGTTGAATATATAAAAGTTACAACGTATTTGCAATATAACAAATAACGTATCTTTCTCAATTTTAAAGATATCTCGAATCCGCTTGCGCTATGTGTTTTAGAATCCTTTGTAGTTGTTTGTAGTAACCAATAATATCGTTTGTAGTTTTTTATCCATAAAAAAAAACAAATATTTAAAAAAATTACTCTTACCTAAATTGAGATATCTCACTCAAAATATTTTTCGTGCACTTCTTAATGTATCCGAACGTTTTCCGAAGAGTTCTGTTCATAAACATTTGTCTATTTTTCAAATAATTATCGGAAATCGGCTAGCGTGTCTCACTCATGTAGTCGTAATTGCGGCAATAAATTATTTAAAATTAAATAATTCTAATCGACAGAACTATTTGGAAAACGTTAGGACATTCAGAACTACACGAGAAATATTTAGAACACCCAGATTTCAGAATCGGCCAGCGTCTCATTTGTTCTTCGAAAACGTTGTTCGGATACATTCAGAACTATACGAGAATTATTTTAGAACTCAGAATGTAGAATATAGAGTCTAGTGCTCTGATTTTATTCCGTTTTTCGAATAAACGTTTAAACGCGAAACGTTTATCCATTTACTTTCTTCCAGAAGAACGTTTACTTGTAAAAAACGTCTACACGTTTAAAACGTTTAGAAACGTTTTACTAAACGTTTAAACCGTTTATCTTAACATTTAAATGTATATAGAGTCTGGTAACGTTTAAACGTTTATCAGAGAGAGGCCCTAGATTTAAAACATGTGTATTCGGAAAAACGTTTCTAATAAACGGATATGTTTATTAAACGTTTAATAGCGAGCTCAATATAACCAGCGTCCCCGTAAGATTTTTTTTAGGGGATAAAAATTATTTGTTTCGTTGTATTTCGTTTGTAGTGATAATTAAAAGTTGCAATGTATTTGTAATAAACAAATTACGTATCTTTGTCAATTTTAAAGATATCTCGAATCCGCTTGCGCCATGTGTTTTAGAATCGTTTGTAGTTGTTTTTAGTAACACAATTTCGTTTGTAGTGGAATAATTAAAAAGTTACAATGTATTTGTAATAAACACATAACGTATCTCTGTCAATTTTAAAGATATCTCGAATCCGCTTGCGCCATGTTTTTAGAATCGTTTGTAGTTGTTTGTAGTAACAATAATTTCGTTTGTAGTTTTATCCATTTTGCAAAAACAAAAAATTTTAAATCACTCTTCCCCAAAATTTAGATATTTGAAATTTGTTCGCGCCATGTGTTTACAATCGTTTGTAGTGTTTGTAGTAACATAATTTCGTTTGTAGTTTTAATCTATTTCGAAATAACGAAAAATTTAAAAATCACTCTTACTTCACTCAAATTTAGATTTTGAAATTCGCTAGCGCCATGGTGTTTAGAATCGTTCGTAGTTGTTTAGTAACAACAATAGTTTGTAGTTGAATAATTTAAAGTTGCAATGTATTTGTAATACAAATTACGTATCTTTGTCAATTTTAAAGATATCTCGAATCCGCTTGCGCCATGTGTTTTTAGAATCGTTTGTAGTTGTAAACACTACAACTTGTCAGACAACTACAAACGATTCTAAAACACATGGCGCAAGCGGATTCAGATATCTTAAATTGACAAGATACGTAATTTTGTTTATTACAAATACAACACATGGCGCAAGCGAAGTTTCAAATATCTCAATTTTAGGTTCAAGAGTAATTTTAAAAAATTTTTGTGTTTTTGCAAAATGGATAAAACTACAAACGAAATTATTGATACTACAAACAACTACAACGATTCTAAAAAACATGGCGCAAGCGGATTCGAGATATCTTAAATTGACAGAGATACGTTATTTGTTTATTCAAATACATTGTAACTTTGAAATTATTCCACTACAACGAAATTGTTGTTACTACAAACAACTACAAACGATTCTAAAACAAGTTCTTACACAGTAACAACATTCGTTTGTAGTGGAATAATTTAAAAAGTTACAACGTATTTGTAACAAACAAATACGTACCTCTTTCAATTCTAAAGATATCTCTGAATCCGCTTGTGCCATGTGTTTTAGAATCGTTTGTAGTTGTTTGTAGTAACAATAATTCCGTTTGTAGTTTTATCATTTGGAAATACGACAAATTTAAAAAAAATCACTTACCCCAAAATTGAGATATCTGAAATCCGCTTGCGCCGTGTGTTTTAGAATTGTTTGTAGTTGTTTGTAGTAACATTGAATTTCGTGTTTGTAGTTTATCCATTTCGAAATAACGAAAATTTAAAAATCACTCTACTCAAAATTGAGATATTTTGAAATTCGCTCGCGCCCATGTGTTTTAGAATCGTTTGTATTTGTTTGTAGTAACAATAATTTCGTTTGTAGTTTTATCCATTTCGAAATAACAAAAAAATTTTTAAATCACTTTTACCCAAAATTGAGAATATCTGAAATCCGCTTGCGCCATGTGTTTTAGAATCGTTTGTAGTTGTTTGTAGTAACAATAATTTCGTTTGTAGTGGAATAATTAAAAAGTTGCAATGTATTTGTAATAAACAAATTACGTATCTTTGTCCAATTTTAAATATCTCGAATCCGCTTGCGCCATGTGTTTTTTAGAATCGTTTGTAGTTGTCTGACAGATATCTTTAAAATTGCAAAGATACGTAATTTGTTTATACAAATACATTGCAACTTTAAATTATTCACTACAA